>NC_134484.1:104107345-104262345 GCF_040206685.1 Ascaphus truei
GTCAGATTGTGAGTGTAGGATATTAAATAATATTAAAATAAGCAGCTAACATCAAAAATGTACAAAATACAGAAAAAGGAAAAAAGTGATGTAAAAAAGCGCTAATGGGAATAACAATGTACCCTGTTAAGAGGGGGCACCCTATTGGTGGAAAGGCAGCCTGGTGAAACTGATAGTACAATCAGATGGACAACATAAATAAAAAGAGATACTGGCGCCTGATCAGTCCAAAATGGATGGAAGTCCAGTGGAAATAGTCCCAATTCCAGGATGTGTTACAGTCACTGAATCTTTGAGTGCTCCGTTAGGAATTCATGCAGGGGATGTGGAACATGAAATAAAAGAAGAGAGAAATTAGTGCAACACAGCTAAACAGATTACACAGACAAAAAATGCAAGCTGGCTGCCACAGGGGGACAAGACAGACAGACACAACTAGACAGACAACATTAAAGCAAAGCTAGTAATAAAAGTTAATTGGTGTATCCCCTTGACTGCCCTGATTGACAGACCAATCGGAGCCAAGCTAAGGATATATATACCTGGGCTCACTGCCATAACTTTATTCCCCCTGAGGAAGTGTGGTCACACACACGAAACGCGTAGGGCTATTTTATTTGATTTTGGACATTTTGCTGAATACAAGCTGTAGTATCGCTGAGCGCTTTGGTTGAGCGAAGTAGGGGCAAGGAGGTGTGGATCGCCATTTCCCTGAGGCTTCACTGAATACCAGTCCTGACATCATATCCGGCGATGTCCTTTCCGGTTTCGGCGCAACGGAGACGTAATTTCCGGTCTTCATCAGTAAGGATTAACAGAGGGAGTACACGGCATCCTGAGAACCCTGCGACCTCCCCACACGTGGACTTCGGCTCACATTGACATATGAGAATCTACATCTGCCGTCCTGTGAGTGTTATTCAGATTTTAACCCACCGGAGTGGCACATCAGCAACCTGTCCTACTTTTTATTTTCAGTTATAATAAATTAACTTTTATTACTAGCTTTGCTTTAATGTTGTCTGTCTAGTTGTGTCTGTCTGTCTTGTCCCCCTGTGGCAGTCAGCTTGCATTTTTTTGTCTGTGTAATCTGTTTAGCTGTTTTGCACTAATTTCTCTCTTCTTTTATTTCATGTTCCACATCCCCTGCATGAATTCCTAACGGAGCACTCAAAGATTCAGTGACTGTAACACATCCTGGAATTGGGACTATTTCCACTGGACTTCCATCCATTTTGGACTGATCAGGCGCCGGTATCTCTTTTTATTTATGTTGTCCATCTGATTGTACTATCAGTTTCACCAGGCTGCCTTTCCACCAATAGGGTTCCCCCTCTTAACAGGGTACATTGTTATTCCCATTAGCGCTTTTTTACATCACTTTTTTCCTTTTTCTATTTTATACAAGCTACTCTAGGTGTGCAGTGGAAAATAAAATCTCTTCCAACTTTGTGTTGGAAAAATGTAATATTTTAGCTCTATTCATTTGCAATTCTGAGTTACCTGGAAAGATACCCATTAAAAAGTGTATAGGTTATGAGATATAGAAAATAATATCCACACGGAAAATTGAATACACATTAAAATTCATACCCAAAAATAATTTTTAAGTCATAAAAACATTCATAAATATATTTTACAAATGTATCCACCCCGCAAAAAGGGGACAAGGGAGAAAGAAAAGAAAAAAAAAGGGGGGGGGGGGAATTAAAACTATAAACATGGATTTGTAAGTAAAAACTGCAAAGATAAACTTTCAGAATTTGCTATGATTGACAAACATTTGCGTGGCCCAAAACTCTATTCAGCAATTCCATGCACAAGATCTGTTTTGGAAGAGTGGTGAACTGCTTCAGAAACCCTTTGTGATAAATAGTTTGGAGGGTCCTCATATAGTACTAAGCTTCCCTCTAGCATGCTGAGATGGTTACGCAAACAGCCCAAACCACCTATAAGTGCTCCTAAGACAGTTAACATTGGAAAATCAGGTGATTTCACAGTTATAACCATTTCTAGGAGACGGTAATGGTTTGTATACTGTGGGTGTTGTGGCTCGCCCCTTGGGGGATATTCGGTTTGGTTAGTGTTCTCCATTATCAATAATACACCTGTTGGTCTGAAATTCCGACAGCAGATCCATTTTGGTTCCAGCTTAATATTTTTATTTTAGAACATTTTCTTATAGAATTTTCTTTTTTTCCTTTTAAAAAGACATAATAATAGTAAACATATCTCATGTTTTTTAAGAGTCTCTACATTGTTGGTTCAACTGTTGCCAGTTGCCACGATTACCTAGCTCTTTTTCAGTGAACATATATGTATTTATCCACCCTTATTTATTTATATGTTTTCTCAACACCTATTCTCTCCTAGACCCTCTACAATCTGGCTTCCGTACTGCTCACTCCACGGAAAGAGCCCTCACTAAAATAACTGACGACCTCCATGCTGCCAAAGACAGAGGTCATTACACTCTGCTCATATTACTCGACCTCTCTGCAGCATTTGACACGGTGGACCACCCTCTTCTCCTTCACATTCTCCATACTCTTGGCATTCGGAACAAAGCTCTATCCTGGATCTCATCCTACCTCTCCCATCGTACTTCCAGTGTCTCTTCTGCTAATACCTCCTCCTCCTCTATTGATCTCTCTGTGGGGGTACCCCAGGGCTCTGTCCTGGGACCTCTTCTCTTTTCTCTGTATACACTCTCTCTAGGTGACCTAATAACATCTTTTGGGTTTAATTATCACCTCTATGCTGACGACACACAAATATATTTCTCAACACCCGACCTTACACCTACTGTACAAACCAAAGTTTCTGAATGTCTCTCTGCTATATCATCCTGGATGGCCCTCCGCCGCCTTAAACTCAACATGGCTAAAACAGAGCTCCTCATACTTCCTCCCAAACCTGGCCCTACTATCTCCTTCCACATTACTGTTGGAACTACTATCATTCACCCAGTAGCCTAAGCACGCTGCCTTGGGGTCACACTCGACTCCTCTCTCACATTTGCCCCTCACATTCAAAACATTTCTAAAACCTGTCGCTTTTTCCTCCGCAATATAACAAAGATACGCCCTTTCCTCTGTTGCTCGACTGCTAAAACTCTGACTCAGGCCCTCATTCTCTCCCGTCTTGATTACTGTAACCTCCTGCTGTCCGGCCTTCCTGCCTCTCACCTGTCTCCCCTACAATCTATCCTTAACGCTGCTGCCAGAATCACTCTACTCTTTCCTAGATCTGTCTCAGCATCTCCCCTCATGAAATCCCTCTCCTGGCTTCCGATCAAATCCCGCATCTCACACTCCATTCTTCTCCTCACTTTTAAAGCTTTACACTCTTCTGCCCCTCCTTACATCTCAGCCCTAATTTCTCGTTATGCACCATCCAGACTCTTGCGTTCTTCTCAAGGATGTCTTCTTTCTACCCCCTTTGTATCTAAAGCCCTCTCCCGCCTTAAACCTTTTTCATTGACTGCCCCTCACCTCTGGAATGCCCTTCCCCTCAGTACCCGACTAGCACCCTCTCTATCCACCTTTAAGACCCACCTTAAGACACACTTGCTTAAAGAAGCATATGAATAGGACTGTGGCTATTCTGAACACATGGCACATAAAGCTTGGCCCCCTGCAGATGCACTTACCAGAACTCCCTCCTACTGTCTCTGTACGTTCTCCCTACCTACCAATTAGACTGTAAGCTCCTCGGAGCAGGGACTCCTCTTCCTTAATGTCTAAAGCACTTATTCCCATGATCTGTTATTTATATTATCTGTTATTTATTGGATTACCACATGTATTACTGCTGTGAAGCGCTATGTACATTAATGACGCTATATAAATAAAGACATACAATACAATACAATGTCTAATGGGGCAGTGGTACACATTTGTCTTAATAAGCTTATGCACTATACAGAGTATTTAAACTGGTGCAGTCTAATGATTAAATGCATATTTTACGCTTTCTAATAATATGTGTAAAAAATGTCAAACATATTTCTGAATATTTTAACAACACTTTGCTTCTCTAAATATTATTAAGACCACTTTCTTCTAAAAATTCCCCCCAGGTCTTGAATCAGTAACACTTTATACCGATTAGAGTAATTTAAGGTTTCTACTTTACTGCATTTACTGCTAATACATCTTTCCACGTGCATTTTTCTCCGTGAAATACATTTTTTTTTTTCCTTTATACAGATGATATTTTTTAATGTTATTGTACCTCTCAGGGAAAATTACCATGGCACAGTATATTTAGTCTATGTTTACCTTTTAGATTGTGTTCTGCTTGATTTTAGTTATGTTAACCAAACTGTTTTCATAATTTATATTGTGGTATTTAAAATAGTTTTATACTAACTATTGTTTTACACTTTGCCATTTATGTGAAACTTGCGTACAGTAAAATAATACTTATCTTACTTAGCTCAGAATAATGAAATCTCAACACAACTTTATGAATATATTAATTTATGATTTTACAAATCTGGCCCATAATTCAGAATGTATCCACATTACTACAATCATAACCCTCAAGGGGTTCTCACAAACACAGACTAGAAATGATCCCAGCTTAGTAAAGATGCAATTATTTACCTTGTGTTAATGGAAAACTCATTTAATTACTTACAGTATGTGTATTGGATATACAAATTTAGTTGTTTAATAGAGCACTGCATTTTGTAAGAGTGACATCTATTAAAATGAAATGAATGCCCTAATTTGCATATTAAGCACACACACTCAATCAAATGTAATTTGTAATTAAAAATATTACCACTTGGTATAAGTTGTTGAAATAAAATATACTGAATAATATTGACTAGGAGTTTTTCATAAAAAACATGTTTCAAAAATCTTTGAGCATTGACACTTTTGTATTTACCTACCATATTTCATAGGTAAGGATTGTGGGGCTGCAAAGTAATATCACAACATTCTGGAGAAATTGTATTATTTATGGAAAAAGGCTTCAGAGATTGGCACACTAAAAGCTGCAGAATGACTGTCAGTGGTGGTGATAATAGGTTGCTATTATTGATTGGCTTACTGGAAGCCTCATTCTGATAGCCATTTTAGTCTTCTGAAAATGCTGTTACATCAGAGTTTAATATTTTATGAACAGGTGTCTCCCGGATTTAAGGGGTGGCACTGAACCAGGAGACCATAGCATAATCTACACACAAGTTAAATGCTCATAATGTATGTTTATTTTCAGCTCGCTAGACATTATAATTTCATTGTAAAAAAAAATGCACTTCTCATTCAGGTACAATAGATGCCAATGACAGTTTTTACCAACAAACCACACAATATGCCTTTTCTATTTTTCACCTACTTTGAAAATAATGGACTAAGGCAAACATTTAAGAAGCACTGTTGAACATTAATGTATATAAGCAAAACAACTCAAGTATAACATGATGTACAGAACACCTCACTAAGCGATGTAACATTTTGTTTCAAAGTGGTCCACTTACGATGATATGTGGTGATACAGAATGCCATTACATTGTTTTCTTTAGAAACCTACTGTTGTCTGTACAATGTCTGTGATTTGTCTTTTTCAATGTCTTTTTCATAACTTTGAAGTATATTTATTAGTTAAATAATTACGCAATGATATCCTAAGATCTTTTCTTAGACTTGGTGGCAGTGAGTGGGTTAACGGGTGAGGTGCTGAGCACAATACGGGTGAGTGATGATTAGCCACACAGGCTGCTCAGGCATGGAGAGAGACTGTATGATGAAACTCTGCTGGGATGTTAGGACTAGATTGTAAGCTCTCACGAGAACGGTCCCCAGTACCTCTTTTTATCTGTTTGAGCATGTTTACCCTCCCCTGTATGTAATTGTTCATGTTTTGTAATATGCATAACTCTATACCTCATTGTACCACACAGCAAAATCTGTTGGCAAAGAAACGTTATTAATAATAATACTCCTAATGTGAGTAAGAACTTTGACAGAGCACGAGATGGGGATGTTCAAGGGTAGCACTAGCTGCACACTTTTATTTGTATTTGTCTGTATCATTGTACACTCTCTATTTTTGTGCTGTCATGAAGGCTGCTTTTTAGAGCTGCTGTATTTAAGACTCAGCCTGTGTGAGTGTCTGCAATCTACAACACAGTCCTGAATCTACCCTGTTACAGATTTGCAAAAAGATTCTGCTTTCCTATAATGAAAGATAGTGTAACCTCTTTTTTAGCATTTATCCACTGCTATGAACCATTTAGACCAAGTAGCAAAGGGTCAATGGCAAAAATACATGTGACTGGAGGATGTATTGTACAAATCACATAACTATATGTGTTTGGTAATTAATTAATATTAATAACAAAATGTATTTATTTAATGATAAAATAAATATGCACCTTTATCTTGATAACATTTTTCAGCATTTTATTAATGAGTTCTCATACAGATGGAGTATCATTTCTTTTAAATTTGGGTGCAAGGAAACTGCAGCTGAATGGAGCCTGACCACACCCCGATCGCGGCTTCCCCATGCCCCAAATCTCAGTAGACTAATGTCTAAATGGAATGCCTGCTGCATTAACCTTACCAGACGCACTCTCTCTGTGTCTCCCTGCACAGCTCTTACAGGCAAACATGCTGTTTTTAGTTTTAGTACATAGGATTGAAGCGGGGTTCTCCGGAGTTGGACCACATTCATTTCAGGTTCGGGGAACCCCTGATAATTGAGATACAGGCCTCTGTATTGGGTGCTGGTATCTCCTGCAAGTTTAAATGTCATGCATCACGTGACTGGGACATTTAAACTTGCAGGAGATACCGGCACCCCAAAGTGGGGCTTGTACCTCAGGAATCAGGGAGTCCCTGGACCTGAAAGTAATGTGGACCTGAAAGTAATGCGGTTCAGCTCCGAAGACCGCCTGCTATGTACTTAAAATAAAAGCAGAGCTTCAATACCTTTGTGGCTAATCGCTATGGTAATGAAGCAGTTAAACACCAGTTCCTGGTTTGTTTGTGGTAGAGGGGGTAGGTGAAGGGTGCAGTTTCCCCAGGGTGAGTGGTTAGTCCTGCCAGGTGAGTAGCAGGAGGGGTAAACCCCTTAATTACCCAGTGTACCATCTGACACTAAAATGTTACGTCACAGGCCTTATATAAGGCCTGTCCCGCCTTATTTGAGCTTAAGAAGATGACGAGACAACATCTCCCAACGGATTTAATGGATTACAAATACAAAATATTGAAGAAAGAGGAAAAGAAAATAAGTTACCTGATGCTGAGGATCATTGCATCGTGGATCAAGAGCTTCCAGATGCATCAGGAATCGGTGGGTGAAGTCATCTAAAGGTCAGAAAAACATTGAATGTACAGTATGTAGTTTTTGTTTTTAAGGTAGTTTGATTTTATTTTTACATTTTAATTTATTTGCGTGCCCATTGACTGGCAATTTATTTATCTATGTCCCTATAGGGCAATAGATAAATACAGTGACAAGCAATGCATTTTTTGGCAAATGCTTTTTTTAATTTCTTTGATATGTATTTTTGTTGATTGTTATTTTTATTCTTGTTTATTTTGTGTGATTGTTTTTTTATTCTGGCTTATTTTTGTCAATTTCTTTGTTTAATTCTTGTTTTTTTTGGTGATTGATTTGTTTAATTCTATGGGGTTTTTTTGGTGGTTGATTTTATTATTGTGGTTTATTTTTGGTAATTGATTTTTTTGTTATGGTTTATTTTTGGTGATTGATTTTATTTTTAGATTGCCTATTGACTGCCAAAGTGGCTAATCATGCCTATATTATATGGACATGATTTACCACTGTGCCAATCAATGGGTAGAAAGTGCAGGTAGTGGCCCTGGGGAGGGTGGTTAGGCCACCTGGGTGGGTAGCGGGAGAGAGGGGTTTACCCCAATTAGTAACAGTTACTAATCGCTAGGTGATTAAGGGGTTAGGGGCCATTAGTTTGTATTTTTTATTGTTATGTTCCTGCCGACGGAGGACAAGGACAGAGAGGAAGATGAGGCAGGAATAAGTAGAAACTTTATTTAAATTTATGCTGGCTGGATAATGTTTTATTTGGAATGGGCAAATGAGCTATTATCCATATCGGGATAATAGTAATTTGGCCCATTAATGTACTGTATGTGTTGGGGGGTTTGTTGGGGTCAGAGGAAGTGGGTATTAGGGTTGTTGTGTTTTTTAATGTTTGTTGGGGGTAGATGGATTGGGTGAAGGGTGTAGTTGCCCCAAATGTGGGAAGTTAGGCCTCTCGGTTGGGTAGCGGGAGTTGTTAAACCCTTCATTACCATAGCGGTTCCCACCGTTATGGTAGTGAAGGGGTTAACTCATCCAGCAACCTTCTCAGCAGGCCTAACCACCCACGCAGGGGCAACTACCCCCTTCATTCACCCCCTCTGCCCCCAATAAGCAGGGTACTCTGATTTAACCCCTTCATTTCCTTAGCAGCTAGACGCTAAGGTAATTAAGCTCTTTTTATTTTAATTTGAAAACTAGTGAGCAGGAGTAGGGTGTCTCCGGAGTTGAACCGCATTCATTTCAAGTCCGGGGACCCCATGCTTCCCGAGTTACAGTCTCCTTTATGGGCTGCCGTAATGCAATGTTTAAATGTCCCACATCAGATGACCAGGACATTCAGAAGCAGGGACACCCGTTGTGTTAATCCTGTGTTAATCCTGATAGGCCATTACCCCCTGCCAAGCACTGTGCTGCAGACAATACATGCTCTATGGCAGCTGATAGATACGAGTGGCTGCATTGGTATCTGTAGTTAAATGAGCAGTTGGCATGATGGAAATCTTTATGACTTTGCCACTTTGTTTAATTTCCAAGTGATGTGTGTGGCGCACAGCAAACAAGGAACAGGTCATATGCAAATAAAAAATGAATTTATTAAAGCTGCATTAAAAAAAACGGTGGAGGGAACACCACTCCTTCGCGTTTCGTGCTGTGAAGCACTTTATCAAGGAGTGAACGCCGGGATACCGGCACCCCATACCGGGGCATATAATTCAGGAATCCTACAGGGCCACTTCAGTCTGTGAGAGACATGCATTGAGAGTAGACAGAATAAGTCACTCTCCCTGTGCGTCTCAAACAGTCGATCGGGTGGCATCTTTTAAATTTTAATACCACAGTATTGAAAAAGGGGGTTTCCGAAGCTGAACCGCATTAATTTCAGCCCTGCTTTCTGAGTTACAGGCCCTGGTATGGGGTGCCATGGTTAAATATCCCATGTCACGGCCCACTAAACATTAATGGAACTATAAAATGTTTATTATAGTTCTTTTTTTATTTTGATAATGCTTCTAGGGTTTTAAGTATAGACATATATGACTGGTATAGAGTGACAAGATCAAATTTAACAAATAAGACCCATTATTAAAACATAGAGCTAAGAATATTGAAAGGTTCTATTCTAGAATGTCATCCTTTTTGTCTCTACTACCATGAAATTTGGATATATTGAAGATACAGTAGGTAACTTGAATACTCTAGTAACTAACTAGACAGTTACAGATTATAAGTTTCCCTCTCATCATCCATAGCCAGACAGCTCTATCCTGAGAGGTTAAGATTGGCATTTAAGTTTAGATGCAGGTGCATAAGGAGACTGGGTAGTGGGAGTAGTAACTACCTGCAAACCTGGGTTGCTATGCGGGTCAGTAGGTATGTAACGGACAGAACATAATAGCAAGTATACACTTTCACAAAATGCTGCCTGAACTGTGAGACTTTAGTAGTTCAATGAGAATGTTACTAAATTCTTAAAGGTCTCTTGGAACTACAGTATGAGGCTGCCATACTTTCTTAAAAACCAGAAATTTGAGGATTTGGGCACCAAAATGCTACTCTAGATCGCTACAAATAGACAGTGTACTGTAGGTGACTTTGTTTTTGGATGTTTGACAACAAGCCTTGTAGGATCAAAATGTCACAAATCTTTTTTCTATTTATTCCAGTGCTTTTAAATTATATTTTTTTGTTAGATTGGTTGAATATCTTATTGGGGAGGCACACAAGCTTGTTTTTTGGTACAAATTGGTGGAAACCACTATATTTGATCCCACACTTTTATTATTACCATTTTTTAAGAGGGATAATCATTCTGATACTAACATTGCAACTTTCTCATATAGCAAGATAGAGGAGACTTGTATTTCTACATTGATATTTGGAAAGAAAGACTTTATAGCAGCCCAGGAAAATTGCAATTTAAACTGAAACTTGGAAAGTGAATTAAGACAGCAAATTAACCTACAGTAGAGCTACACAGGATTACCTTGGAAGTATACCACTGGGTGAAAAGCATACCTAGAGGTTTAAGGGAAAGTCTTCATCCAACTATGTTTAATGAAAATAAGGAATATTGCACAACTTTTGATAAAATACATAATAAATGTTCTTTTGATTTAATGGTTCTTATAATTGACCAGATCCAGAAAGAACTACTGATGACAAAAGAAAAGATTACCAAACTAGAGAACAAAATTTAGAGGGAATTTTTATTGGAAGAATCTAATATTACCAAAACATGGATGGAGAAATCGGTTGGGGATTTCTGAAGAGAGATTACACAAAAAGAGAAAGTTCCAGAGGGGTGCGCAGAATTATAAAATGATCTGAGTGTACCAATGGACTTTTCAATGCTAGGATCAACAACATAGCACATTACCCTTTCAGTGGAAATATAGATCAAGATTGGCTTTTCATCAGTCCTCAGGCGCATGTGTTTTGGAACTAGGTATACAACAGCACCCCCTCCAGAAGGCGAACAGGCCCAATGAGATGAGGAGGGACATGACAATGGAAGAGACCAAGGACCCAAGAAGTCTCAGATGACCACACCATCATACAATACCCGATTCCCACACTAGTAGTAAATATTTCAAGACAGAGACTAATATATTGCAAAGAGGCCTCTAATTTACCCCCCACTCCCACACCCCCTCCCCCCCATCCCCATGAAGTTGACCTAGATATAGTATGGATATAGCTAATTTAAAAAAAGATCGAAGATGGAAAGCCTTTTTTGTGGAGTTGAATATGCCTGATTCTTTGTCTGACTTAAATATGAGTTTAGCTCTAACTCACATAGATACAGCATCTACAATACCATAATTACAGTAACAGATTCATGTAACAATGGGTATCTAGTTAAACAGATGATACTTAAGAGTAAGAGCACATGAACACCCCCTTCTATAAACCACCAGAGGGAAACATATATCAAATGAAAACTACAAAAGTTAGAGAATTTCGAAAGAAAAGTTGTTGATAATTCATATTTGAGATAGAACAGAAATGTCTCTGAAGCCCAAAGGGTAGCTCTTAAAAACTTGCATAAAAACAAATACATAATTATTAATCTGGCAAACAAAATTAGTGGTGATGATAAGGACAGACTACCATCCTGAGATATTTACTCAATTGAGGGATGTATCTAACTATAGACCCCTTAAAGGGAAGCCAACACCTTATATCAAAAACATAATTAGAGAGATCTTGACAGTGGCAGAGGATCAGGGATTAATAACTGCACAATTTAGGCACCCCACAACCATGTTCATATACTGTAGTACGTGTGGAGTGTGTGGAAACTGTTTAAGTGTATATTAAATGGTTATTGCCACTGACAAATTAACAAACAGACTTTTTCACAAAAGGTACTGACAGAAGCACCCTATTGCACTATACAAGTTTTCATCCAGTAAATTCACTACAGTTCTTACTCAAAAGTCAACTATACAAGGTTAAATGGATGAGGATAAGTAAACACCCAAATTAACCAGATGGTTAGTAAATTTAGAAATAGGAGATACCCAGATGGGGTGTTAGAAAGGGAAGTTGAGCAACTACTATTGGTAGAAAGGAAGACTTTACTGACACCAAAGATCAGGGATAATAAAAAGAAACATATTCCATTTGTCAGTATTTACAGTACAGCCCTGGCTCTACAAAAAATATTAGAGGCACTCCCCATGATGGCATATACTGTAGAAAAGCAACAATGAACAATGGTAATGGACAACCCTAGATAGAGCGGACCTATTTCCCCTTAAAACATTGAAATCTCAATTTAAGGGTGCACCATTACAGGGTATGTTTCTGTGACTATCTTGAACATAATTTGGGGACGTGCAGAAGGGTAACTCCTTCACATACCCCCACACTCGACACTGGTATACAATTAAAAATGATGCCACTTGTTATTCTGATCATGTGATTTACCTTCTAAAATGCCCATGTGGTTTAGCATAAGTACAGCTTAATCATGATTTATGTTCAACAGCCGAGCAAAAGTGCACATCTAATCCATGGCCTCACCATGCACCTCACCACACTAGGCCACAATGAGCCACACAAACTTCATTGTGGGAGATGGAATTTTATTATTTGTGTTGTTGCAGTTCAGTGCATGTCTGGCAAGTAGCACACCAAATACCTTTGCCTTTTTGTCTCTGAGTGCTAGAGTATTTGAAGCAGGTGCCTAACGAGAACATAACATGTACACGTCTCTTTGTCTAATAACCTTATAGATATCTACTGTTGCAGTTTCATACTTCATTAAAAAAAACTCTATGCATTAACCAAATCTGTCTCAACATTTGGACTGTACTGTACATGGCAATGGGCATGGCACTTACTCTTTGCCACACAAGACCGACTTGCAGTTATTCCTCTATGATATATTGTGCCATTGAAGTCGGGACAGAAAAGAGTCCAACTCTGTCTGAGATCTATGAGTATATTGTTGACGCGTATCCACTCTACGACGAATCACCAAACCAAGAAGTTTGGAGAAATTCTAATAGACACAACATAATCATGAATAATTGCTTTATTAGAACACCTCCGAGTCCCAGCAAGAGGGGTGGATACTGGGCACTGCACGCATCATGGATGGGCATGTTTGATGATGGCAACTTTCAAAGGAGAAAGAGATTTGTCGGCACCAGGAGATTGAATAATAGACCTTCCTGAACAGGTCCCTCCAATCTGCCTCAACCCGAGCACCTGCTCCAATTTGAGCACCTTCCCCAATACCATTACCAGTATGGACCAACCAACTAATAAAATGACATGAACCTGCATCCTAACTACATGATCGACTTGAACATCTACGTACAGCACACCCCTTGCATCAATAATGAGCCACTGGCTCTCAATTTTAAAGGTGTCCAATCAGGGTAAATCTAAATTTACACATGTTAACATATAGTAGTATACAGTAAAACTGTAATTCCTGTCATTCCTAAATGACCCGCATAGGCGTTCCATAGACCCCAAATGCGTCTACATTAAAAGACCCAAATATGCATTCCATAGACCACTATGTAAAATAAATAAATAAATACATCAGGACCTGATGAAGCGAGATATACTCGCGAAAAGTGTATCCCTGTGTCGGCATAGCTGCTCTATTTTTGTCCACCATAGGCCACCGTATTTCCCGAGGAAGAGCTCAGTTGCAGGCCCTGTGACTGGATGCGGCAGCAGGGGGGACTCCTGCACGAGCAGATACAAAGGAGACGGACGCCGGAAGTGTTTTACTTACATGTAAGTTCTGCATACTTACCTGTTGTCTAATAAATTTACCTTTATTCATTTGAACCTGTTTTCGCCCCTATTTGGAGCCATACAAGAGGGAGGGAACTTTTTACAACAAACCACCCCTACCACCTCCGGGTACTAACCTTTGAAGTGGATCTTTCAAGAGAATTACAAAGAAACCCTGATAAGATTGGCTCACACTTGTTCGTGTCAGTAAGATCTGGCATCAGCCTTTTTTATATTTCACCACCTATTCCCTGCATATTTATATGCTGTATTTAATGTATTTATTTTACATAGTGTTTATTTTCTTTGTTTCCTATGCGCTCACCATCACTACAAGGCTAACGAATTGGTGGAGGTCAAGGAAGGATCTCCTCACGGTTGAGCTGCAATTTGAAGGGCCAGTATATCTTTTCTGTTTTAGGCTCCTACGTGTGTCTGAATGTTCATTTTTAAGTTTTAAAGGGGAGCGACCTAGTTTTCTCTACCTGTTCCATAGATCACGCATGCACCTACATTGAAAAAACCTGTATATGCGTTCCATAGATCACGCAAGCGCATACTATACTGTTAGCATTTATTATTTCTTGTTTATTAATAGTGTACAGTAAATAATCGCAATTATTTTACAGAATTCAAGCCAGCACATCGACAGCTAAAAGAAGATGGCAGTTGAAATCTAATTTTCAACCTTGTAATACTGGAGATTTTTTTTTTTACATTTTAATTGTAGTGAGCACTTATGGATATACTGTATATATTATTAGAGGCGTATACATTATTGACTCACTTTTATTCCAGGTTGAATTTCACTGAATAGATTTGGCTACCAAAAAAGAATTGCAATTGAAATGTTTGCAATGCATGGGGCTTCTAATTTTTATATACATTATTGTACTTTATACTACTGTGTAGGTGTTTCACAGAAATAAAAACATTGCATGTGCAAATGTTTCTTCTGTAATATGTACAGGTACAGTGTTCAGTGTTCACATTATGCTCTGGGATTTGGACACATTATCAACTGGATGCATGCATAGAATAGACAAAGCAGTTCTACTTCCCCCACTTCCATTCTAACAAGCGGAAATCTCTTCCCCGGGCAAAATACCAGTGGTCAAGGTCCCTTCTAGCTAATTCTCTGTCTTTCCATAATGTGTAGAGAAATGTAGCCCCCCTCCCCCCCTCTGGATTCCTCCTTCTCTTCCGGCCTCCTCTGAAATTCAAATTCCAATTAAACTACTCTCATAGACCATGCATGCCATTGACACACATGTGCATAGGCAAAACATAGACATAACCCTTGTAGCCTTTATTTCTGCATGTGAAGTATAGTGACTATGTGTAATAGTTTTTCATTTGAAAAAAATTGTAAACATAGTGGGCACATAGAATTATACTGTATACATTATTAGAGGCATATACATTATTGACACACTTTAATCCTATGGTAGCTTCACTGAATAAAGATGTGGCTTCCTAAAAAGAATTGAAAATGCAATGCACGGTGACTCCTTGCAATACAAGGATTTCTACTTTTTTATATATTTTATATGTTTATATTTTAATCATAGTGGGCACATACAGATATAGTGGTGTTGGTTTTTCACAGACATATAAACATTGCAGATGCAAAGTGACTTGTTTCTTCTGTACTATGTAAAGGTCCAGTATTCAGTGTTCAAATTAGTGCTGTTTGATTTGGCCACACTATCAACTGGATGCATGTATAGAACATACAAAGCAGTTCCCCCTCCCCCACTTCGATTCTACAAAGCAGAAAACTCCCTGGGCAAAATACCAGTGGCCAAGGTCCCTTCTCACTTATTCTCTGCCTTTTCTTCATATGCAGAGAAATGCAGCCTTCCCAAAATCCCTTGCTGCACTGGGAGCACTGTATGCGAGGTGATAATGGTTGAAAGGCAGGGTTGCAGACCTGTCTAAGACATGTGAATGTGCTCACAAGTGATATTCTTTATTGGCTATATGTGGATATATATATATGGATATATATATGGATATATATATATATATATATATATATATATATATCATACATTTTAAGTTATGGTGGGTGAAAAAGGCGACAGAAAACCTCCACCGTTAGCATATAACCAATAAAGAATATAATTTCACATTTTTTTGCACATTTACGGTGAGCTCATCAGGTGTTTCACATGTTTCGCTTAACTTGCAGTTACAATGTGTATTTTGCACGTCCCTGAAATAGTTAATCTATCCAGGTATCAGCTCCAGATCAGTTTAGCCCATGCGCACTCTCTCCGGTTATCCAAGATATCGCTGGGTCTGGCAGACTTATGTAGTCTCTCAGCAGTAACATTATGCAATTCCTGAGCCTTTTTGCGCAGGCCTAAACACATATCAGGTAAACAAATATAGAGTTAATATATTCAAAATGGACGCTCTTTACGTGCTGATACTGTGGATGCATGTCACATAGGCAGGTGAGGCTAATTAACTGTGATTGGTTTTGTTGAATTGCACTGGGGTTTGGGGTATATATATGTATTGTGCACTGCATTCAATTGCACCACCTTGAGAAAGGTCCCACTGGGGGACCGAAACGTCGTTTTTTGTGTCTTCTATCAAATATAGAACATTTTTTATTTACTTACCTGCGTGCTGTCCCTTGATGTCGTGTTGCAACCGGTATCGTATGGTCTATATATATATATATATATATATATATATATATATATATATATATATATATAAAAGAAAAGAAAAAAGCGCACCCCCTAGTGCATTATCTTCACAGTAGGAAGATGAATATTTATTTATAAAAATAGGTGGTAGGCAATGCACACTTACAAGAAATAAATATGCAATATTCACATAAAAGGTATCTTTAAGGAGCCTCAAATACCCAGCCGGTAGATGGATTATGGGGACACAACCAACTCACTACGATCACCCTGGGCGTTTCATCTGCGACTGCGAACTTCGTCAGGGGCGATGACGTGCCAGGAAGGCATCATAATATACACACACATGCTGTAATTCATTTAGCTTGTGGCCAATATCTAACAAAGGCATAATTAACATAATGAACTGCAACTATTATGCAAATGTATGATCAAATCACTAATGACATCATTTGTGACAGAAAAGATGACAAAAACAATAATAAAACAATGATACAAACCAACGAGTCACCTGACGAAGTTCGCAGTTGCGGACGTAACGTGTAGGGCTGACGTCACTAGAGTCTCGCAGTACTTCCGCGTCACTATTGGAGAGACTTCCATTGAACTTTTTAGGAGCCTATTGATTGCCTGTTGTCTGGCGGAGGACCCCGCGGTTTAGCCTGGACTGTGCCATTGACCAGCTAGCACAAGCTATGAGAGACACCATCTGCCCAGGGTGATCGCATTGAGTTGGTTGTGTCCCCATAATCCATCTACCGGCTGGGCATTCGAGGCTCCTTAAAGAGACCTTTTATGTGAACATTGCATATTTATTTCTTGTAAGTGTGCATTGCCTACCACCTATTTTTATAAATAAATATTCATCTTCCTACTGTGAAGATAAAACACTAGGGGGTGCGCTTTTTCTTTTATTTTTCATTTCAGTTGTGGAAGTGATTCCTCCTTTGGATTCGGCTGCCCCCTGCTATAACAATTGGTTATTAGCTTCTCCCTGGTTTGAAGCTTGGAATATTACCTGGACTATCAAGTTTGCTTAATTGTTTTAATGTATTTATATATTTTTTTCTGGGTTTTATTCATATTTTTATGTTTAAGGTTTGAGGACATTTCATTTGTGGTATTGCGCTGTTGTGTTTTAATATATATATATATATATATATATATATATATATATATATATATATATATATACTCACATGCATGCATGCATATATATATATACTCGCATGCATGTTAGGCTTCCTGATTCTGTGTTCTAGTCCCAACGCATCACCACGTCAGTGCGTCACGACGTCCAACTCATTTGGTTACCGCAGTGACTTTCTCAAGGATCCTGCATATACTGCATATATCAATTTTTATATAATATCGATATTTAGATCAATATATATATACATATATATATATAAAATAAGAATATTGTAGTTCCACTTTTAATCAAAACATGAAAGAATATAGTATAATAGATCTGAGAATCTGTGTTTAGAGATTTGCTACAGTAGGTGTGAAGTGGGCTGCAGGATGCTACACTCAAAATGATCATCTCACCTTTTGTTAAGGAACTTGAAAACCAGAAAAGGAAGATTAATATACTTTTCCCTAGGATTACTGCTCTGCAGGAATGGCTCACTGATTGCTGAAAGATTATATCCAAATTGTTAACAAATTATTAGCGGCCAATACTCCTGCTTAACGAATCTGAAAAAAGTGCTTGCTGCTACAGAAACCCGACTCTGGAAGAGTAAAAACAAAAAGTTTATTATAAAATACAATTATTTCCTATACTTAACTATAATCACATTCCAATGGCCATACCCAAATGTTCTAAAACAACTGGTAACACATTATTCATAAATAATAAAAAATAATTTATATAATTATGCAAGTTTTGATACTTAGAGTCTCATTCCAGTAACTAAGGATCCCTGTAGGAGACAAGTGCTGAGGTACAACCAGGGAAACATATATTGGGGAAAAGAAACCATTACTTTTATTTAGCCCATATCATCAAACAATACAGTTTTTAAGGCAGCATACAAATAAACAAACTACCTATTCCTTTCTGAAAGTCTGGGAGGCTAGGCTTCTTACCAGCCTCTGGCCCAAAGTCCAAAAAAGTACCTGTTATCAGGTACTTTTTCATCCGGGTTTGGGTTGGTGTTGGTGGGGGGGGGGGGTACCTTTGGCGGGCCCCCTCATATGCTAAACTCTTTATGGGGTGGTGGGACGCTCACTTTATTTTATCATTTGTTTACTCTTTGTCATATTGAAACCATGGAGATGTTTACTCTTTATAGTATAGGCCCTCTCCCTTTAAGTTCTATGTACTGTATGCATGATAAAGGTATAGAACAAAGGGTGTACTTTTATATTTACATTTTTATGTATGTATCATCATTTATCAAATTATTTTTAATTAAAGATCTTGGTACAGGATAATTTTCATTATATTTTTGAATGATTTAGGTTTTGTTTTAATTATGTTATTATTATTATTATTATTATTATTATTATTATTATTATTATTTTGTTTTGTTGTATCAATTGTGAAACCCTTTTTATTTTATTTTCAGTATGTGTTATTGAGTTAGGTATATTTTAAAGCTGTTTTATATTTAGAGCATATGTTATATTTCTTCAATATTATATATATATATAATTAATTTGTATTAATTCAGAAGATATCCTGTGGTGGAATAGGAAGCATGTTGCGTCATATACCATTTAGTTTTTAGAATTTGTTGTTCTTGGTTTGCCACTATTTTGCATTTGGAGCTGTGTGGGGTGGGGGGGGGCATTTTGGGGTGTTCCACTTATGCATTGATGATTTATGTAGGCAACATATATAATTTCTATACACCTCCGGTAGTTTAGGTTTGTGTACCCCGGGTTTCCGCATTCAAGTCACTTGCGCGATGCATCTGACGTCGTGTGCGTGTGTGTGATGTCATGGTGGACGCGCAGGGACCTAGAATACCAGAGGGTAATTAAAATCCACATTCAGGTGGATGTGGTTTGTTACTCCTTAATACAGCACTGTTTGGGAGTGAAATGCATAGGAGTGCCTTTTTACCTATGTCTGAAGAATAAAGTTAGTTTTTAAACACAAGTTTAGTGATCCTGATGACAATGGCGAGCTCCTACCCGTTTGTCCAATAGTACCGCTCTTCTCCGGTCACATGTTCCCCGGCTCCCACTGGCATCAGCTGTAATGTGTTCTGCTGCTCCCACCGGCCCAACAAGGATGTCCTCTGCTGCCACCGCCACCACCAGGATGTATGCCGCTGCTCCCATGATATTGCCGTGCTCCTCCTCACTCTCCACAGTGGTCTTTCTCACCCTCCGCTGCCGGCTGCAGGTAAGACGGAGCAGAACGGAAATTACCCAGCGCTGGTTCTTACCCACCGCCGGTTCCAGTTCCCTTGTGCAAGGTTCGGGTAATTTCTGGGCACCAAAAAAAGTGCCGGGTAAACTGGGTACCAGGTAATTACCCGGTACTCTGCAAATCACTAGTATCCAGTATTGGGTCCCTAGCTGAAAATATTTCTATTTACATAGATAATTTTATACAACCCCTAGTGGCACACTACCTTCTTTTTTGTTGGACACAAAACATATTCTCACACTCTTACAAAAATTCCAATGCAAACTACATATCTTTGGGTCACTATGGATGATGCCTCTCTATAGAGAATTATAGTACATGAGCACAGGCCACAAGACATTTTTATAGATGCTAGCTACACTCTCACCTGCACATATTATATTTATATTAGATAACATTCACTTTTTACTTACATACAATTATTATTTTTTTGATGATTGTTATTATCTCCAAACACGTGGTACAGCGATGGGCACATGTTTTGCCCTATCTAATGCCAACCTGTTTATGGTTGGTGGGAAATGTCCCACGTGTTTGGAGATAACAATCCTTTTCGTCATCATATATAGTACTTTACAAGTGCTATATTGATGGTATGTTGTTGCTTTGAAATAATTCTGTGGAAACTTTACTTCAATTTATTACTTATTTGAATGATAATTCATATAATTTGAATGACTCTTATCAGTATCGTCATCATCATATATAGTTCCTGGACTTGTGTCTCTATGTGGACCTTCATAAAATGGTCCAGTCCGAGTTTTATGGCAAAGAAAATTTTCATTACTCATTATCACATGTAAAGAGTTCCTATGTGTGCCCCCTTTTCAATGCTATCCCTGATGAACAATTCTTACAGTACGTAGCCGACTAAATTGTTACTCGCAGGTTATTTCTGCATTAGATCCAGAGATCTTATTCGTCGCTTCATGGACAAAGCTTATGACAAATTTGATCTTATAAAGGCTTTTGAACATGCACTATCAGTTGACAGGAAGGATTTAATTACTTCAGATTTTGCTTTTCGTAATAATAGAAGGCGTAAGATTTGGAATAATCAGGTTGTTGGAACCAACTATTCTGTTTCTGATCCTCCCTATTTTGGGACACAATTTAGCAACTAAGCAACGGCTATTGCACCCATAGTTAACAACCATTGGGCTATTATTTCCCTAGATCCTCTTATCAGAAACATTCTATCGTCAGACCCTAAGTTTATTTTTAAGAAGTCACAAACATTGGGCAACGTTATGTCACCTAGTATGTTTAAAACTCGTACTCTTGATAAAGCTGACAGCCTGTCATATTTCCTCAATATGGTAGGATCAGACAAATGTGGTCACTGCAGGTTATGTCCATATCTTTAGAAAACTCAAACTTTTAAAAATCAAGAAAAAAAACTATTTTTTTAAAAATCAAATCTTTTATTACATGTAGAACAGACCATGTTATCTATCTCTTAATATGTGGTTGCTGTAGGCAGTTAGTAGGATTAACTACCAGACTTCTCAAAATATATATTACTAGCTGATTAACCCGGCGTTGCCTGTGATGTAATGTTCTGGCTCCCCCATCCTCCCTCTCAACTCCCTTCCCCCCTCTTCACAGCTGTTCAGAGCTGCGCCCCCCTCCCTCCACTGTTCACAGCTCCGATCCCCCCCATTCAATGATTTGTTTCCCCCCTCCCCCCTGTTCACAGCTCTGTTCCCCCCCCCTGTTCACAGCTCCATGCCCCCCATGTGTTTGTCATGAGCTGACTGAGGGGGGAAGTGTGTGTCAGTCAGTCAGTGAGTGTGTGTGTCAGTCAGTGGGCTTCCCCCCTTCTCTCCTGACTCCCTCTCTCCCCCCCTCTCTCCTGACACCTCCCCCCCTCTCCTGACTCCCTTCCCCCCTTTCACTCCCCCCCTCTTTCTCCTGACTCCCTCCCCCCCTGCGCCAGCGCCTGTCCGCTGGGTGCCGCCATCTTACCGGGGGCAGCTGCAGGAGGAAGGGGGTCCTTCCGGAGGCTGCCCGCCCACTGCCTGTCCACTCGGCACCACCATCTTACCAGAGGCAGCTGCAGGAGGAAGGGGGTTCTTCCGGAGGCTGCCTGCCCACTGCCTGTCCCAACCATGCGGAGCTGTGTCAGCGGCAACACTACCCGCATGCTGCTGCTGGCTGGGTCTCGGGTGAGCCTGGGGGGAGGTGAGCTGGGGGGGTGATGGGGGTGGGGAGCCGGCGGGGGGTTGAGCTGGGTGAAGAGGTGTGTGTGTGTGTTTGTCAGTTGGGTGAGGCCGAGGGGGAAGGTGAGCTGCGGGTGAGGAGAAGAAGAGAGTGGCATATTTAGAACTACAGTACTTATGTCGATGCAATCATTGAGTCCACTTGACTGTAATGTACCTAAGACATACATCCAATAGGTCTCTCTAATGCACAACCTTTTAAACCTATCACCACCCATAAGAGAGGGTGAAATAGGTTCAATCCCCATAATTGATAGTGTACATGGGTCTTTACCATGCACTAATTTATAGTGCCGGGAAAGACTGTGTAGGTGAAATCCATGTATCACGTTTTTTCCGGTGTTTTAGAAACTGTGTTCTCAATGCTTGATGTTCGTCCAATGTATTGTAGGCCGCATTGGCATTATACCAGATACACCACATATGAGCTAAGACAATCAATATGGTCATTAACTTCATATGTTGTGCCATTAGCAAATTATGTAAATGTATTTGTTTTAATAATATGCTTGCATGTTATGCACCGACTCCTCCCACAACAAAAATTACCTTTCAATTTTTTAACATTGATTAAAGCTTCAGCATTTTTAGTTGATTTAAGCTTACTTGGGACCAACATTGTTTTGATGCTCCTTGCCTTTCTGAAGTCAATTGGAGCTTGAAGAGGCAATTGAGTACCTATAATCTAATCACTCCGCATGATGCTCCAATGCCGATTCAGTCCACTCTAATTCTGATACACTGATTGATTATATTGGGTAATACATTTTGGAGCTGTCTGAATTGTATTACCCCCACAAACTGTAATGTTTCTTTTTTCTGCTTGAACTAAACTAGATTTGGCTTTAGATTTCTCTAATAACTTGACATGATCCATTTGCCTAGCATCCTCAAAGGCTTTTTTTATCGTCTCACTGGCATAACCTTTTTCAAGGAATTTTTCTGTCAGCGAGTGACCTTTATCTAAAAAGTCTGAATTAGTTGAACAGTGGCACCTTATCCTAAAGAACTGGCTTTTAGGCACATTATCAAGCCACTTCTTATAGTGGTTACTGCTATATTGGAGATGCAATTAGCAGATACGGTTTTGAACTGTGTTTTAGTTTGGATCCTCTTATCCTCTTCATTAATGAATAATTCAAGATCAAGAAAAGTCACGTTTTTTGTGTGAAAGTGAATTTGAGTCCCATCTGTTTTATACTAAAAGATGATAGGATGTTGTCTAATTGACCCATATCCCCATCCCAAATTATAATGATATCGTCTATGAAACGGCCATAGAACACCAGACCTGCCCCCAGTCAAGCATCCCCCACACATGGATGTTTTCTCACAACCCCATGAAGAGGTTGGCATAGCTGGGGGCAAATTTTGTGCCCATGGCCATTCTGCATGTCTGTAAATAATAAGTGTCATTAAATAAAAAATAATTGTGTGTTAATATAAACCTAATGCATGATTAAATAAATCTCCTTTGTAATGGATGTAACTGTAAATCTAACTGTAAAAAATGCTCGATGGCCTCTATCACCTTGTTATGGTCTATACACATGTACTGTACTGTATACACGGGGAGAGTGAGGCATCCGAGTACAGCTGAAGCCACGAGGATCCATCTACAGTGTTGGAGTTTGAGATTTTTCTCATAACTGCTCATGTTCTAGCTGCGTTTGTGAGTGTGCACTTTTTATTGTGTCCAGCCCCATAAAATTGTTAAACTTTATTACACGAGGATTGTGCCTGTTTTCTTCTTTCTTTGTCTGTTGATATAAATTGAGAGATAGCTCTATATATACACATGTGTTTGGTGGATTAATACTGTTGTGTATATATTTTTTATTTCATCATCGCTCTATTTTTTATTTTGTTTCTTACCTTTCATAGTTATTTTCCATTTTAGCCATATGCTCACTCAGAATGTATTACTTCTATGCATATTTTATATCATTATTCATATATTTTGCAGCATTATATCCACATTCATTTATTTTATATATTTGTATACCTTTATGCTCAATATATGTTACTGTGAGCAGGTGATCATATCCATTAGATAGATATATAATTTATGCATGCATTTGTTATCTGATTCTCTGTGAAGCTATGGATATCTATTTATAGTCCAGGTGTAGACTATCTTGAATGTTCGGTGGGATCAGAGTTTTAAATCTTAATTGGATCCAGTTATATTCAATTACCATTTTTTACGTGTGGGTATATTAATATTCTTATATTGACTATCAGTACTCCTTGAGAAAGTGCTTCTTAGGTGCGAAACACATGGGAAACACATGGGAAATTTTCTACTTGCGCTACTATTTTGTATACAGTATGTCTGAATAAACAAACTTTATTTTTTTCTACTCAACCTGGGTTCCTGTGCTATTTTTGGTTCGTTACAGCCAGTGTGCTGTTGCTCCAGATTCCTTTTTTACTCTCTACATAATTTCCTGTCTTGTAGCACACACTTTGGAATCCACAGGAATTACTGTACATACCGTGATTCTCATAGCAGATATCCCCATCAAGCAGATGGCTACATAACACCAACGACCCTGGGTTCCTCACAAGAGGTAAGATTACTACTCTCCTCATTGGACCTTGGTAGGTGTGAGGAAAAGTGATCATATTTGTATCCCAATAATTCTACTACTTGACTATGTTGCCAATATAAGCCATAATAAAACAAACAGTGATAGACAGCACTCAAAAAAAGGAATAAGAGATTATGATGCAGGGTGCAACAGGAACCTAGGGGACCATAATTCCCCTAAAATCATGAACAAACAAACACAAATGTTCCAGCACACACTGTCTATATTGAAAAAATAATAATCAACTAGAGCATAATTTCCAAACTTGAGATGAATTTAATATGAACACAAGAGAAAAATGAATTGGAGTGATGTACCACAATGGAAGCAATGTCTCTGGAATGGGAAGTGTGGGGAAAGAACACAGGGAAAGGAAGTAAACAACACACAGTAAGGGAGAAAACACAATAGGGGGAGGAGGGTATGCTAGGGGGGCAACGTTTCGAGGTAAGAACCTCTTATTCAGGCCCATTCTGTGGTGACCAGCACTTTTCACAGCAGGATTACAGAAGAGACTTGTTGCTGACAAGGACGGTTTGACTTTGCTTTATATTGCTCTTTATTGCTATACTTTTTGGAACTCCTGCTGCTAGGGACTACAGTTAGCTTCGGCTTTGATTTTTACTGTTTTGCACAGTTTATTATACTGTGAGACAGGGCTGGACATTGTGTTGGGGAAAGAGGAATTAGGGAAGTACCTCTTGGTCCCTTTGGACCCGAGGGAACGGACCTGAAGAAGAGGTTCTTACCTCGAAACGTTGCCCCCCTAGCCTACCCTCCTCCTCCTGTTCTGTTGTCTCCCTTACTGTGTGTTGTTTACTTCCTTTCCCTGTGTTCTTTCCCACACTCCCCATCCCAGAGACATTGCTTTCATTGTGGTACATCAATCCAAGTCATTGTTTTCTTGTGTTCATATTAAAATCATCTCAAGTTTGGAAATTATCCCCTCGTTGATTATTATTTTTTCAATATAGACAATGAGTGCTGGAACATTTGTGTGTGTTTGTTCAATATAAACCATTTTCATAGCACACGACAATATAATCTTTTGTGCTAAACGTTAAAAGGCCTTTACTCCCATGCACATGAATGAGAGCTGAGGCATGCTATAGTTTATCAGCCGTTTGCAATTACATTTAGAGTTATCTCTCATTTTTAAGTATGTTGTAGGCACTAAGTTACGCTAAGTAGTTTAGAAGTGACTATTTCTAACATGTTTGCATTGGCAAACATCAGAAGTCTGGAATGCATTTAGACAGGAAGATGATTTGAGGGACACAGGTCAATAGCTAAAGCAGTGGGGTGATCATAAGGAATTCGACGGAAGAGCAGCAAGATTCTTCAGTGAAAAATAAGACTACAAGCAGGTTGCTGATGGTGAATCTTAGGAGATGTGTTTGGTATAGAGGGTGATTAGATTCCTTTAATAAGATAAATATTTCTTTTTACATTAACTCTTTGAGATACGGAGACTCTCTAACTGTTTTTTAAACTTGTGTAATTGTGATTGGTGAGTTGTTATATGATCCTAAAATAGGCATGGATAACTTTAAAGTGATTCCTACCTTACTGCAATGTGCAAGGTATAGTCTATAGTGTTTTCTAATCTTATGAGGACAGACATGTAAGAATGTAACATATGTTATTTAGCTGACTACTCAACACCAGTGTGTGTGATATACAGATAGATAATAGATAATATTGAATACCAATGTCAAATAAAATGCATTTGAAGAAGAATGTATGTACTTGCACATGCACTTATTTCTCAAATTAACTCTATAAGATATGTTGGAAACATGCACCTGCTGCTCTTGTATGATTGATAGTGAAAGATTAAGACTATCTTCCTTTTATCCAAGATGTTTATATTCTCTCATATAGACCTTTCCTCTTAATCAGGTGAGTACTCAAACGGAGGGAAGAGGAAAAAAAATATAAACAATATAAAAGAAAAATGTGAAAAATATAGAATGTAAAAGCAATTTTTAATATAGAGTATGTAAATTGAGTAAACTAAAAGTGAATCTGACTCATAGAAAAAACTTCTCATGGTTTTCATCATAATAATTTTCATACAAAAAGTGAAGGATACGATATTGCTTTTATAGCATACCAGTGGAGAGCACTTTGTCAGAGGGGGTTGGCTGGCATCCTCATGGCGTCCCTGCCATTCACCCTTTCCCTCATACTGTATGACCAAAAATGATGCTCCTGTGTCCTAGATTAGCACAATACAAACGTTTCACAACCCATTTAGTGCAAACCTTGTGCTGTGATTTTTATATGGGATGGAGAAATTGAATGTATACATTATTGTATCTCTCTTATCAATGCAAATTCCTTTAACCTTCAGTTTAAACACAAATGCAGCAAGACTACAGTAGGATATCATTTTAAAACTTGGAGATTTTTATTGAGAACACTAAAGTAGAGACTAAAACGATACATTAGTTATTTATCTGCCCCTTTCTTCCCTTTCATCATGCGCCTATGGACTCTACAGTAATTCAATGATTATGTATACTTGAGATTTATCTGTAGTGTATAATATATGTAACATATTTTCCCTTAGCAGGTCTCTCCAGATCACCTGTGTTGAGCAGTCCAAGAAGTTCCACTAACTGGAGGTGGAAGTTATCTCATTCAGAAGCTAATCTATAGCCATCACATGAAGTGGAGAAGGTGGTCCCCCTCTTGTTTTCCTGGAATGGGCTGCATTGTTAGCCTGTGTTTTAGTTTGCTGTCAGCCCATCTTTTTTTCAACATGTCCCCAGAGCACACTGTGTTCCACAGGGCATTTATTCTGGTCAGGATCCTTCACAATAGCCTCTGTTTTAAGCAGTGCTAGTGTGTGAGCACAAAGACCCCAATCATTTGGAGTGATTGTCCACCACTCCCTTTATCAACTTTAATCATTTATTTAAATTGGCACAGACAGTAGTCTTGCTGACCTTCTACTACGCTTTCTGCACTTTGCTGCAAACTCTTTTTGATGAATTGTTGATTAGCTATCTCATTCCACAAACAGACCTGGAGACAATTACATTTGGTGTCCAGTGACACGGGAGACTGGGAGTTAATGTGTCACACTTGCATGTTATGTTTAGTACAATGACAAAGGTACACGTGAGGATCGAAATGTCGATTCCTGAATAAATCACACTTTCTTTCTTTTTTAAAACCCACTGGAAGACCTGATTTTTTTTCTATTTCATTAAAAGTATGCATACGCCTGACATTTTACAGTACATACCGTACAGTAGCTTTCACAAACCGTATCTTAACAAAGATACGCCCTTTCCTCTGTTGCTTGACTGCTAAAACTCTGACTCAGGCCCTCATTCTCTCCCGTCTTGATTACTGTAACCTCCTGCTGTCCGGCCTTCCTGCCTCTCACCTGTCTCCCCTACAATCTATCCTTAACGCTGCTGCCAGAATCACTCTACTCTTTCCTAGATCTGTCTCAGCATCTCCCCTCATGAAATCCCTCTCCTGGCTTCCGATCAAATCCCGCATCTCACACTCCATTCTTCTCCTCACTTTTAAAGCTTTACACTCTTCTGCCCCTCCTTACATCTCATCCCTAATTTCTCGTTATGCACCATCCAGACTCTTGCGTTCTTCTCAAGGATGTCTTCTTTCTACCCCCTTTGTATCTAAAGCCCTCTCCCGCCTTAAACCTTTTTCATTGACTGCCCCTCACCTCTGGAATGCCCTTCCCCTCAGTACCCGACTAGCACCCTCTCTATCCACCTTTAAGACCCACCTTAAGACACACTTGCTTAAAGAAGCATATGAATAGCACTGTGGCTATTCTGAACACATGGCACATAAAGCTTGGCCCCCTGCAGACGCACTTACCAGAACTCCCTCCTACTGTCTCTGTACGTTCTCCCTACCTACCAATTAGACTGTAAGCTCCTCGGAGCAGGGACTCCTCTTCCTTAATGTCTAAAGCACTTATTCCCATGATCTGTTATTTATATTATCTGTTATTTATTGGATTACCACATGTATTACTGCTGTGAAGCACTATGTACATTAATGGCGCTATATAAATAAAGACATACAATACAATACAATACAAGTCACAACTTTACATTGACTAAGGCTTTGATCCTGCTGCGTCCGGCGGCGCACGTGTTCTCATGTGTGTGGTTCTACTAAATTCCAAAAAATTTAAACCATTACTATAATTACTTTTTCATCTGACAGAAAATACACATATAAAATTAAATTAAAAATTCCTTAAACAGATTAAAGAATACACCTACATATGTGTAGGTGTCATCATACCATAACAAGTATTGCGTGTTCTTGTGACATCAGAAAACTTTGCGTCATTCAAATCTACATTCGTTATTAATGTTTCATAACTGTTCTTAAAACATTTAACCAGAGCAATAGATTAAGAAAACAAGAGTTAAATGAAACAGTACGTATGCACACTAAAATATGTGGACAAAATGCATATGTAGCCCCCCTTTCCCTCCTGTGTCGAGGGTGACCATGTGTGCTGCTGTTACCTGAGTGGCAAACAGGAGGCCTGATCCTCTGCCACTGGGAGCCTGGGGTGTGTGTAATGAATATACTAACAGCACCTCTACCTGGGAAGGATCCTCACACAGTGGGATAGCCCCTCCCAAGACAATACAATCAGTTATTGCACATAAGGGTATATGTAACAGTATTTACTGGACAGTAATTTATAACAGGAACAATACAACATAATATATAACAATACAATATATATATACCGGTATATACTGTATATATATAGATATACCGACCCGTGAATATCCCCCACAGTAATTGGGTGCAGGAGCACCAGTGTCCCAGTGTCTAGATACACCTGCCCGGGCGCTCCAGCTTCTGGGTGCCGCTGGGTACTAACAAACAACCGATCAGTCTGTCCACCAAAGATCCGCCTACGCGTATTCGGTTGGAGGATCCCACCTTAGGATAGTCTCTGGTTTGATGGTCTGGTCTGGTCCCAGATGCAGGCAGCACACACCGAGTGCATCCGTAGCATATATGCTGACTAACACTATATTGCTAAGGGAAGCATCGCTGTCTAGGGGCCATCCCTACAGCACACAAGCTATTAGTGATGGGGTCTAGCTAGGACCTATGGGGATGATCTGACCTAGTCCAGTGGAGCACATCTCCCTGGACATCCTGCTTACAACTAACTTTCCCCTTAACTTTCAGAATCCCAACTGTCAGAATTCTAACTGCCATACATCTCTCAGCCCTATTGGTTGCCTGGCAACATATCCTGCAGCCCCTGAGGCTACTGAAACTTGTAGTTCCCCTGCTGTGTTAGACTCCTATGGAAAGGTAAGGGGACAAACAGGGGACCAGGGGGACAAACAGGGGACCAGCGGGACCCAGGCTATACATACATAATAGCACTACAAACTATACAGTTACCCCATAATAAAAAGTAAATAAACTTGATTTAAACAAATTATCGGAAAAAAAATCTTGAATGATTTGTAACAATAAAATGTCTCTAGTAGAAACAAACTTGCTTGCTGCCTAAAAAGAACATTGGCACAGATTGATGTGGTCTGCAAGCTTACAATGCGTTGGCCAATACATTTAATTAAGTGAGCCTCACTTGTGAGAAGAGATACAGATATGCATTTAGCTGTATAATTTGTCATGTTGGATGCATCATTTGGACTTTCTGTCTTCTGTTATATACTGTACATTGTCACAAACTCAATAGCACTCCATTTTGACATAGATATATATGGTGAGGTGGGCTTGGGTTTTGAGTTTACAGGCTCACCATGATGGTTTATATTGAGATTACTAAGCAACCAATTTGTAAGTTGGCACTGTACTCTCTTTCTTTTATTCTTTTTAATTTATAAACACTGTTGCACTATATTCTGTTTTTCTGTCTTAACTTCCATATTGTTAGATACCTTGGAAGACCCACAGCCATATTGGTGTCTCTCCAATCATACTGCTTGTACTAATCCACCAGAAATATGAGGTGCATTATCATTTTTTCCACTCAAAATTGATTGTTGTCTTTCTACAGTGTTGCACTATTTGTTCTTTAATTCATTTCTTAACAATATGGTGCCTCTATCTATTCCTCCTGCTGATTTAGATTCTTATTCTATCTCGATTAGTCTTGTGACACAGTATGTGAATGTATTTGGCAATGTTGAATTAATACCATATGTTCTGCACCTCTCTTAATCATTCATTTGTATTCTGAAAACCGTTTTCTCAATGTCCTAATGGTTGTACCCACATAAATAAGTCCACAAGGATATTTTATCAAATACACTACATAAGTAGAGGTTAAGATTACACCGTCATATTAATTTAATTGCCATGATAAGGTAGAGTCAGAAATTGTCCAATAGTCATGTTATTACATACTGAACAATTACCACATGTATAACAACCAGGTTTAGGTTTAAAATATTTTTTTTAGTATAATACTTTGGTTTTCAGCCAAGGCATTCTAAATAGTTGGAAATATTGTGACCTTTTTTCTAGGCCATCATTGGTGATTTCTCAGCAGGTGATTAACCAGACTCCACCTGGCCAATTAAGTCTGTAAGAAAAGCCTCCTGTTGGAAACAGGAGAGATATTCCTTAGCTCACATTTGGGCTGACAGAAGGAGAGCAGAGAAGCCTGCACACAGAGACTGTCTTGAGCACAAAGGCTGTGCTGAGATCAAGACACCCAGAGACCTATATTTCTTGGACACAGATGACCCAGGAATCTGCCAGAGACTGACATGAGGGCCACCTTTACATAAATCCACATCAATTTGTCAGAAGGTATCTTCTGAAACCAGTATTTATGGAATAGTACGACCGATCAATTAATAAATTGATAAATTCAAAGTTAATGAATTTTGTAAAATGTAGTCAACCATTATTGACTGTGTGTACTGGTTTCATTGTTTTTTTGTGCTTATATTCTTTTTAACAATGTTATTTGTTTATGTTTATTTAAAAGGCTTTCACAGTTAAATGCTCCATGAGTGCTGAAATTCCATGGTAGTTGGATTTGAACTAACTATATTTAAATATACATGCAGAAAATGAAAGTTAAATTCTCACAAGCTCTGAGTAAATAAAAATGTCATTCTGAGTTTCTTCAAAACATTCCAGTCTAAATAATAAATTACTTTTTTTTAGCTGTGTTTGCTTGCTATGACAAGCTCTATAGCACCACAAGCACTCCCTCCAGCTCTCTGATTAGTTTATTGAATGCCAGTAATTACAGTACAAAATGAGTTCATTTGTAAATGCACATTAATTCTATATTTTTGGATACACGTTTTGAACAATGCTATTGATTTAAAATATTAAAATGGTGTATGTGGCGAAACAGATTTTCTTAATAATTTTGGTTCGCAACCATTGACATGCTAAATTGATTATACACGACTACAAGAGCGGAAGCACAGAATATGTGGTTCATTTGTTTTAAATATTGTACTGAAACTTTGGAATAAGAAATCAACATTAGAAACTTAACAGTTTGTAGCGATTTCAGGACTTAATATTTCTCCTAAGCAAAGATAATTATAGATATATAATTATATGTGACATTAAATAACTGATCTTTCACTATCTGTGGATGTTGTGGGGAAAGAAGAGTCACATTATATCACAAATTGCATTCCACAATCATAGATTGGCTCATGGAAAAGATAATAGATGTTATTTGTTATTCAATGAGAAGACAGAAGGGGACTGAGTGATGGGTCTCGCCGGGGCAGTTAATTATGGTTCAATGACTCCCAGTTCTTTTATGGTGATTGAATGGGGATCAAAAGAAAGAAAAAAAATGGTACAATTTAGTATGATTTAAGAGAAAGTGAATTGGTATAGACAGTTGATGATGCAAGAAGATGTGAACTAGATGTGGAGTATACAGGAGATATAATTAACAATGAAATAGTAGAGACTAAAAAAAATGTCAGCAGGATGATAGTGATGTGTGTTACTGTGGCAATTCAGATAATGGTTCGTCATTCAAAATGTGGTAATGGAAGGTATTGAAAATAAGGTTCTGGCAACTAATATCTTTCTGATATTGATCTTAATCCAGCAGTTGATAAGTAACATCTAAGCCTATATTTACTATGCTGTGATATGCCATAAGATACCTACCAATGAAGAAAGACACCTTGTTGTCCATTTCAAGGAAAGATTGTGTTTTATGGTATAGCACAATTAGTAAATACAGGCCATAATATCTACACAGTTAGTGTAGGGTTTGTAGGGTTTGCAGTGTTAGAACCTGCGATATTATGGTCATGGCTTGAAAGTAACTCGCAGTCTTATATGCTTTGGCCAAAGGGTTAACTAAATTACCCTTTTTCAAGAGATACTGTATATAGGTATTTCACTGTGTATTTTTGTCACATTGGATGTTGCTCTGGACTTCTTTGTTTCTTGTTTTACATAATATCTACACAACCTGAAAATGGGCCATATCCACCTACGAAATAAATTCTTGTCCCTTTTGCTCAATTAATTAAAACTCAGAGGTGCTTAAAAGAATCCTCTAAAAAACAATATTTTTCTGTATGACTACAGTACCCCAAAGATGTATGCGAATAGGTGTGCCATAGGAAGGAACCTGGAAATTCCCTGTGGATATTATATGATAGAGACATACTGAAAGGCTCCACCCATAAAGATCACTGATCTGCTTTGACCACAGCACTAAGGGAGTGATGCTGAATCTCAATATCTTAAAAAATCTCAGTTGAGGGAGGCTAAAATCTCTACAAATCCATTCTTTATTTTTCAGTTCTACTGACAAAGCTTAGGCTGAGAAGCAGATTGCAAAGATCTTTTTTTGCACTCTCTAAATATACAAGATGAGAATAGTTCCATATTAATATTTCAAAGCCTTTTCCCTGTCATTAAGGGTGACAGGCTTTTATTGCTTAGTCTTATGTAATCATTTTAATGGTTAAACAATCTTCTTTCTTTTTTGTTTGTTAGACAGAGTTAAAGGCACAGATGGCTCACAGTTAATCCTTTTGCATTTTATTTCTACTTCTGGCTATGTGGAACCTATTTCCAGTCATATGTAATGCACATGTACATAAGCTTTTTTTCATTGATTCATAGTACTGTGGTTGGTAAAAACAAATTACTGTATGATTTGCATTCGGTTTACTGTAAAAAATAATAAATAATAGTAATGTATATAAATATATATATTATTGCTATCTGCACCCGGCGTAACATACACCGATGAAACATTCACACATTATATTTTTGTATTAAATATTTCTCTAAAGACACAATTGTCAATTTCTGGGTTATTACCCGACACTACACGAAGTTAATCAAATGATCTGACTGTAAAAAATAGGCTATAGAGATGTGGTAAATATTTAATGGCAGTAAAGCAACATTTTCATAATGCCCATCCAAATCAATGATTTGAGCCTTTATGCTGCCATCGTGATTCTTGTGGCATGGGGATACTGTACATTGTTTTATGGGAAATATCTCTCATATTCTACGAAGACTGCAGATATCTGTCAGTAGAGATCAATGTAAAAAGGAAACCGTTCTAGCTGATATATATTTCTTGTTATCACTAAATTCTGTGTTGGTTGTTGTTGAGGTGAATTGAAAGATAATAATAGAGAGATGTACCTCTGCCATTCTGATTCAACGATTTACTGTATAAATTAAGATAGCTTTGACCTAGTCTGTAGCACTAGCTCAGGCAGAGGAAACTAAAATGTCAAACTTCCTACAAAAGTAAAATGAACAAGATAAAGGTACATTTAAAAAATGTATGACACTTTCTTTAACATCGTTATTATTTGTCAGGGAGGAGTTTATGGATACGATATATACCCCATAATGGTAAATATACTGTATGTTATTCTAGTATGCAAGCATGTGGTGTATATTTTAAATTTCAGTGATGATAATTTTACTTTTGAGAATCTCTTATTGCAAAAAGTTGTTCATTTTCAGTCTCAATTACCTTGAAATATAGAAGTACAGAACATTTTTATCCTACTGAAAAACACATTTTTACATATTGGTTCATTTATTTTTCCAAGTTCAACCTATGTGAGAAATGTTACAGTAATTAGGTCTAAGTTTATTTCTTCTTTGAAAATCCATATGATATACACATTTTATGTATATGAGCAAGTAAAATAGGTTAACTATTATCGGTTTTATAAGGAGGAGATACATTTCATAAACAGACTTTCTCTCCTCCCTCCAATTAAAATTTCACTTTATGCAGTCTGGGTCTGAAATTGTGAATGTTTATGGTTTGAAAAATGTTGTGATCGGGCAAATGTGTGTAAATGTTTTGCACATCTTTCTGAAGTGCAAAATGTGACATCGATGTTGTTGTTTAACTATTAAAATTGAGGTATTAGGGGTACAATTTCTTCTTTGAGATCAGTGATTATCATTTTAGACACAATGGGGGATACCCAATATTGTTCTGCTTCAGAAATCATTGTATTTACTCTTTGGATGCATTTCAATAAAAATTAAAAAACATGATAAAAACTTGGAGATGAACAAACTGTAGTTTGCGTGTACTGTAGGTATTAGTGAAAGGAAAGAATCTTGCATACCATTATAACTAATAATAGGTACTAATAGATTAATATACCTACAGGTGCGCCGACAAGTATTCTAATACTTATCTGGAGAATCACCAACATGACTCAGGTACATGCTGGGTACATGCTGGGTACATGCTGCACATTTCAGTGACATTTCTGCAGACAGACCAACGGCCCATTGGATTAACACAGCAGGGGTCACTGGCAGTCCCATTCAGTGCCAGGGACCCCTGCTGTGTTAATCCGATGGGCCATTAGTCGTTCTGCAGAAATGTCACTGAAATGTGCAGCATGTACCCAGCATGTACCTGAGTCGTGTTGGTGATTGCCCCCGATTTTTCAAGGCAAGTTTTAGAATAAAGGCTGAAGGAGCAGTAACACCTTACAAACCCTAACACTAACTTAACTACCCAACCACTTGCATACCAAAGAGTTTAGTAAGACATTGCTAAGGGAATCAAAAGATATGAAACCATCCTTCCACAATCCTTGGTATCCCACATCCTTGAGGCAGCTACCAACTTACTACCCTGCATTGCCTCTGTCATTTTAACTAGAGATGGGCAATTTCTTTTTTGCGAATTTGGATCTGCAGCGGATCAGACGGTTCCTTTGGATCGCAGATTTCAGCGGATCAATGTCAAAAAGAAGGATTTGCGTTTTTGCAGATTTATTATTATTATGACTAATACACTCCGCGGATTCTGCAACTCGTGGACTGATTTGTATAATCCAATCCGCAAATTGGATTCTACAAATTTGTCCTGGAGTTGTATCTGATGGTAGATGTTGATGAATCTACGCGGATTGAAAGTGTACAAATCCGTTTGCGGATTTTACACCGCAAAACAGATTTTGATGGTAACATCAGCGAAAATCCGGGAAACGGATTTGGGCAGATTCTCCCATCTCTCATTTTAACCAATTGTCCCTCTTCTCTGTTTCTCATATCATAGAGTATAAGGTATGGACAATTTACTTCAATGAGCCATATATGGGCACACTAGTGAATTAAACCAATTGTCCGCAGCACTCAAACAGTAACAATTTCACTGGGGTAACAGACCCACTAAAGAAATAAATAATTGTATTCAAAATGAAAAGCGTTTAATTAACAACGCATCTAGAATAAAGCTGTGCAATGATAACAGGTGTAAAGCACAACACATCCAGTATATAATCTGTCATATAAACCTTAATACATAATCAAGTGCCTAAAATGCACATAAAGAGATAGCCATCAACTCACAGCATAGTTTTAAGTCTAAATTACATACAGAAGAACTAGCTACTGTATAATCAGCCTAACTGCTGCAAGTGCACAGAGCATACAGGAACCTGCTGATTAGACAGGGTAAAATAACAGAAACATAAATCCATGAAATCCATAAGATATACCAACAGAAATTCAGTGCACATCCATCACCTTAAAACAAAAACATGAAGAGAAAGATTCTTTGCTACGAGCCAAGAGGGTAGTACTGTTTGTGTTTGTATATACTGTATGACACAATAGTGGTAAAAACTGTTAGTTATTATAAAAAAAGTTATATTTATAGACACAGTGTTCTATGTATTATAGTTAGAGATGGGTGACAATTATTTGTGGATTTGGATCTGCCTCGGATCGTCAAATTCCTTTTGTCCATGGATCATTCTCAAAAAGACCAATCCACAATTTCAGATTTGTTTTTCTTCAGAGACAGAAAGCAATCCATTTCTAGATGGATTTTTAAGAATCCAAACACAGATACAATCCATTGTTGGATTTGGATGAGGTGGCCTAGAAAAGCAGTGGTTGTGAGTTCTAGTCCTGTTTGGTTTGACACCATTCCAGTCATTAAATTGGCACCTTAGGGTTATGAACTCTATATAGTTGGTAAGGAAATACTTTTAGAAAATGTTGGATGGGACTCATTTATGTCTGCTTTGCATAGTCATTAGCATATCTCCCAGCCAGGTACCTCAGATGTACTCCTTTTTCAGCACAGGTTTGTCTCCCAAATATGTTTGTAGGGACGTCTGAAGAGGTATATATATTACTGGAGATGCTTATTAATTCAGAAAATTATTGTGTAAACATAGAAAATTAAATTTTTTGATTAATTATTTTACTAACATTGCATTGGGTTCACAGGAGGCGAGAACACTCATAACAACCCGAATTACTATTCATTTCATATTGTTAAGATTATATTGGTTGTTTTATAATATATATGAACATTTCAAGAAAAGCTAAAAAAATGTAGGTGTGATTGTAACGATGAAGTGACAAAATATGCAACAAGGTGCAAAAGGGTGCGCTCCAATGATTTTCGAGATGTCCTGTGATTGTAACGATAACAAAAAAAGGTAAATGTTTATAACTAAACATTGAACAGAAAACCTTTTGAGTTGGTGATAAGGTAGATGGTTCCTCTGAACATTTGTTAGAAGTTTACATAGCTTAGTCAGACCAGGCAGTCTTTACACAGTTGCATGTATAAATTGGTCTTCTGCCATATCGCACTTTCTGGCACTGGAAGATATCTTACAGCACTTCAAACTAGGTAGCAGGTGTCAAATGAGACATGGTACAGCTCAACCACATTTTAACGCGATCCGTTACAACGCAAATCCGATTATAACGCAGTGCAAGCGTGGCTCCCAGTTTTCGTTTTTATGAATACTTTACAATACGATTATTGGTATCTTAAATACTTTATTGTACAATGCATACAATTGTACATTATTTCTAACGCAATCCTCTTGTAACGCGATGTGATTCTTTGGACCCCAAGCACAGCCTTATAAGGGGGTTGAGATGTACTTTTAACACCTTTTATATTTGTTCAAGGATCATACATTAGGCAAAACAGAGCAGTAGAAACAAAATGTAGTTTATTTTGGTAAACCCACGTACAACAAGAAGAAATGCACAATAGACAGACAAAAGCACACTTACTGAGGGTCTGGGGGGGAAATCTAGGCTTTCCTAGGTGCAGGGCACCCGCTTGAATGAGCTTACCCTGATCGGGATAAACACCCGGTTCTCCTGGTCCTCTTTTTGGCTTCAGTTCCGAGCTGCAACCACTACATTCAATTCTCAGAACTTGATCCTCACGTCTGATTTAGTCTCTGTGAGGCAGACTTTCCTAGCTTCAAAGTGAAAGCCGGTTGCTCTGCTATTTCGAACACAGCAACTTTGAAAAGCCAGCCTTAGCTTCATCGACACAAGTCAATGGATGGTCTGGTTCTCTGCCTTGGCCATCTCCTTACATACACTCCGCTAAGCTATCCTTACCATGGATGTAGGAGGAGCGACCAATCAGAGCGTGGAAACCCTATTCCACTAGCCAATAGAAACAAGGGCTCGCCTCTTGGCTGACATCAGAGGAGGGGTGTGCCAAGCGGTTTCGGGATTCGCCATGGGCAGGACATATGAATTGCTTAATGGGAAACGTGCCGACATTCTGCCGCTTCCCCCAGTCAACCCATTGCCACCTACTGGGTAGGCTCCAATAAGTATGGCAGACCAGAGGCTCCTCCCCGCTGGGGGTATCTGTTCTCCAGACTCAGTACTCCTCCCTGCCCGATCCACTTAGCACCCCAACACTTCTCAACATCCAGTCTCCTCTTTGAACTATGGACTCTATGCAGACTTGTTGGCATCTTAAGCAGATGCCCTGGAAGACTGCATAGATCCTATAATAAAAGTATGAGACACATAAAACATACTGTAATACATGGGTGACCTTGGGGAGACTCATGGCTGCAAGGGACATAGGACTGAGAAATCGGGGCTCGAAAACCAGGAGTCTGGGGGTCACAGAGCAGCCCCGGTGTAATTTCACCCATGTACCAGCAAATCATGCCTGCTTGCCGGGTAGAATTAAGGTACTACTGAAAGCTCCGGCCCCCAAACTCCTGCAAACAAAATAATGGCATTCCATAACCTCCTACGTGTTTCCCTGAGGAAACCACAGTAGGTGGGGAAATGTGTAGGAGTTTAGGCAGCAGACACACGATAAGCAATCTCCCATAGTCTCTCCCCCCCTGTAGCCAGCATCCTGAGTGAGACTCAGTATCCTGTGGGAGATCAAGCTTCCTGCGTTCGGATCGATAGCTCCAGTGGAACATAGAGCATCAGTGACACACAAACAGAGGAGTCATCCCTTCTGGGATGTGACGTCAGTTCCAGGAGCGACCCGAAGCAAACAGAATGCAGGTCTGAGGTAGAGGGGCACATCACGGAGTGGAGCTGGGACCGTTGTTAACCAACAAGGGTCTACAGCTCACAAGCGCCCATCACCCCAACCATAAAGAACAGGAAAGGCATCCAGCGGGTTGTGGACAAAGAGACTGGACCCCAGGACTTACAGCTGATCGAATGCACAGGAGAGGGGAGAACGGAGACCAATGTGACAAGGCAAACTACTTTAATTTTATTTATTTATTTATTGTTTGTGTGAGTGCACAGTTTTTAATGTTGATTCAATACTATTATATAAAGATATTTTACATTTTTGCGCCCTTTATTCTTTTTTGCTTTTGAGCCCTATATATTAGCCCCAAAGCTAAATTTATCAACTAAATTTCCCGTCAGACCAGATACAGAGCAAAAGCGGAACACGACAAGGGTGCCTCCTTTCTCCTCTTATATTTTCTCTAGGCATGGAACCCCTAGCAGCAGAGCTTTCTACACCAAATAAACCCCAACAAACTTAAATCAGAGTTTGAGAGACTGTGTTTAGAGGCAGACACAATAGAAATTAACCTCTGCATTATATGGGTATTTTTCCCTCTCAGATCCAGGGTCCCAAGATAAATTCAAATATATTAGACTTCGGGAGGCAGACCTGGGGAGGAATTGGATAGAGAAAACTGGGACAACATCCTTAATGCAGTGGCCATATGCTCAATATGCATGACAAATAAGGAAAATGCATAAAAATTAATGGTACAAAATCCCAGCAGCTATTTCTAGATCCAGGATAATACCCACTGTGCCGTAATGGCTCTGGTGCAGTAGTGTCTTTTCTCCACATTTGGTGGCCATGCCCCCAAATATCTGATTTATGGAAACAGATAAAAATTTGGCTACAACAAAATTAAATACTGGTATTCCCATGGACCCATGGCTTTGCTTTTAAACAAGCCACTCTTTAAACTTACATGAGCTGAAAACAAATTGATCACACATATAGCTACAGCCATAAGATGCATAATAGCTGGTCTTTTAAAACACAATACGAGACATACCCTCCCCACTATCAGGAATAAAGTATGGTTCATCTGTCATATTGAAAAGATAACCAGCTTCCTGAATGATACATGCCATACATTCTAAAAGGTCTGATTTCTTTGGTTATCTCAAGGGTGAAGCCCACACATAAATTCTAGTTCAATATTCATGTGAGGCCAAAGCCGGCATTAGGACAACTGAGCAAGACAGTTGCCTTGGGCCCTGCGCCTTCGGGAGGTCCCATGCTCTGTCCTCTCTCATGTCCTATCGACGCCAGGATCAAACTTTCACCCGAGCGGGGAGCTGGGAAGTCCCCAGGCTGGCGCAGGACCGCTTCTCCTCTGCTCAACCCAATGTATGTTGCATTCATGCAGGTGTTATGTGTTTATATATGGTATCTAGGGGGGTCTTACCTTCTCTGGAGTGGCAGTGTCACCCCTGCTCCTGCAGAGTTGCATTGTCATGGCGACCCAATGTCACATGATGACACGTTTCCATGACTATGCAACGTCACATACCGCCATGATATAATGATGGAGGTGGGGCCCAGCTGCAAACATGCCACCTTAGGGCTCACAAAAGGTAAGGCCATCCCGGTCTAGAGCCCCATCAGTCTCGTCTTCCCAGTCTTGAAACTACCAATTCAAAAAGGCGACACAAAACATAAGAAAGCGAATTACGGAACATCATCAATGATCTCATGTGCCAATAAGGGTTAATGATTAGCTTTGAGAAGCACAAATGACATTACCAAATCTATGTACCTTACCCCTGTGTTGTAAAGACACCCACCCATACCCGTCCTATTAGAAAACCCCAATAAAATCTAAAATGAAAAAAAACTTTTTTCAGACACTCCCAATTTCAATTTCTCAAAGAGAATTAAACGTGTTCCAGAGTAAACGTAATTAATCATTTTGTTTGGATGGGGAAAAAAAAATAAGGATTTTTGCCACTTGTCTCCAAAGACTGGAAACACAGTGTGGGCTAGCCCTACATAATCTTGTGTACTACTGCTCTGCGGTACAAATTTCACAATTAGTACCAAAGCACAGTCCCCAAGGCTCTAAACAATGGACTGATATTGAAAACTCTCTAGTCTCACACCTCTGATCCACTGAATACCTGCTCTGGATTGTGAAATCGCCAGACCTAAAGAAATACACAATACCCCCACTATTAGCAACTCCCTGTCCATACGGGGCCGGTCGGCTAAAAAAAATAACATGTCAAAATACTCTGTGGGTGAATCCCGATTTTCCTACTGGATATATGCAAAAAAGTCATGTGGCGTGATGTGCGTGCAACCAGATTGCTTCAATTTAATCTCACAAAGGGCCTCATGCAGAGAGCAGCGGTAATGTGAATAGCGGCATTTATTGGAGAGAAATGCCTGTAGAACGGCAGGTACTGGCGAGTTTTAAAAAAAGCGCCATTTTTTTTTTTTTTTTTGTGTTTCTCGCCGAGCTACCGGAGAGAACCTAAATTTCCCCTGTTCTAAAAATATCCATATTCAGAAAGGCGCGATCGCCATCTAGTGGCTGATCGCGCCAATAACATGGAGAGAAATTCTCTATTTACCTCCGCCAAAAAAAGTTGGCAGGAGGCTGGCCAGAGGGAGAAGAAAAGAAAAAAACGCGATTTTTTCCCCAACAGTTTCAACAGCGCTCATAGCGCTGGTTGAAACTCTCCATATGCAGAAAGGCAGTTTTATGCCCTTTCTGCATATGGAGAAAAAAACTCTCCAATAAAGCTAAAAATTTTTGAACTCTCCAATTTAATCTAGCGCTGCTCTCTGCATGAGGCCCAAAGTCTGAATTCTATAAGTATCTCCAGCTGCAACACCTTATTTCTTCATTGGGTCTTCCTGGAGATAAACTGCATGCGTAACACAATTAGAGTTGCTATGTAAACAATACTCATATATGAAATAGTGTACAACGGATTTTATTATTTTGCAAACATTCAATTTTTTTAAACTGCACTCAGAATACGCGCTATATGAAAGGTAGGATTTCTACTCTATGCAAAATGTTGCAAGGTAAAAAATCAAATGTCACAATCTCATAGTTTTAACTTGAAAAAGGAGTTGGGTATCGAGCGACCTGTTAAAAAGTAGAACTCTGTTTTTGTTAATCCATCAAAACTCTATATTTGCACAACTATTAAAGATAATGGATATAAGATTGCATAAAATGTTCCCCGATGTGCTATATACCTGCTGTATGAATTGTGGTACCATAGGCACCATGATACATATCTGGTGTCACTGTCCAGTTATTTCAAAAATGCTGGTCGCAAATTGACATCATGAAAATAAAAATTCCTCAGGACACCTATATTACTCTCTTAAACATGGCCATCCCACTGATTCCCCAAAAATATCACATAGTAATTTCTCAAATTTTACGGGTAACACAATGTAGCTGAACACTGAAAACAGGTAGAATCTCCTCTGAAGAAATCGTTGTGGGAAGAATTAATAATGGTATGCTTATGGAAAAAACCTTCTAGTATTCTCAGAGGAATTTATGAACAATTTTGCTGTGTCTGGAAACCCTAGATTAATTATATTCAAGTCTAAACGCTTTGACTTTGACATTGTTTTTGTACGTTATTTTTGTACAATACAAGGTTAACTTGTTGGATCTGTGTTAGCGCTGTACGTGGAAACTATTGATATGATGCAATAATTGTACAAACCAACCCCTTCCCATTTTCTATTTTGTTCTCAATCTAATTTCCTTGCTATTGTAAGCAAACATCTGTAATAAATAAACAGTGTTAATAAAACATGAGGAGATATCTATGTTGCAAGTACTGTATCAGATAATTTGTATCTATGTATTCATCAGGCTTCACTGAATGAAAGGATGCAGGTGTCATTAATCTGGTGACAGATATAGGGTATTCTAAACTCTGAAGAGAGGTAGAAAAAAGGCAGAGCACTGCCAGCAATAATAGGAGGAGGCTCACATTAGAAAAATAGTAAAATCTTTATTTATAGGATCATAACAGGCATTCTAGAATGCACCTATGCATTTCGGGCTACATGCCCTTTATCAAGGTGTATATAAAAATTTTTTTTAACTATATATATAGCATATAAAAATACTACTTGTGGGCACATTCACATGTCTTAGACATGTCTGCAACCCTGCTTTTCGCCATTATCACCTAGCTTACAGAGCTTCCATTGCAGCAAGGGATTCTGGGAAATGGCATGCAAATGAGCACCACACCGTGACACCTTTTGTCTCAAGACCACATTACATATATATATGTATATGAAGTAGCGCCTATAGTGTTCCTAAAATAATAATGATTATATATGTCTAATTACATAGATGCTGTGTATTATGCTGACCAATAAGGAAATGGAGTGTGTGCAGACTAACATATACTATAAATAAAACAAACTAATAACTCAATATTAAAACCATTCAATGAATTCAATAAAAAATATAGGCAAAAATACAAAAGTATATAAAATATATATAAGAAATACAAATGAAAAAACAGTCCCAGTACACTATCCTTCGGAGTCTTTGCAGCCTGATTATAGGGATCACCAATACCTCAAGGATATATAGGAAAAAACTAAATGAAAACAGGCGCACTCCTAGTTTATTAAAGTTTCACAATTTATGTAGGACTGTAATAATATAAAAAGCGCACTCACAAACAAAACTAGAAATTCAGTGTTTATAGTAATAATAATAATAATAATAATAATAGCATGTTCTAGCACTGCTAGTTTTACGTAACGCTTTACAGTGACATTTTGCAGGCACAGGTCCCTGCCCCGTAGAATTTACAATCTATGAGATTATGAGATTAATCTCAAACCCTAACACTTGCAGGAAGGATCCAACAGAGCTTATGTAGTAGATTGGGTGCCTCTCTCACTGTACAAACAGTATGTGGAACCTCAACACTCTCTCCGTGAACCGGATGCGATTGTTGCGCACCGTGTGCCCTTCACTCTGGCTCCTCCGGCTATAGGCAGTATTCCTCCAATAGTCCCAGCTCACTCACAATACCTCACGGTGTGGATCCACTGCTTGGGCTGCCCTCTGATGTAAAGGCTATGCGTTCTAGTCTCTCCATGTATGTGCAATAAAATCAAGAGTTGCTGCTCTTGGCACTCCAAAAACACCCTACGCGTTTCGTCAGGGATGACTTCGTCAGGGGTTACTCTCATTGGTCAACACATAGCTATTTATAGATTGAGTAACCAATTGCACGTAGATCTAGACTATTTGTTAATTGCAAGCATATAATCTAATTTAACCCCTTGAATTACTGAAGAATGATACTGTATATCTCTGATAGATAAGACCATATAAATTGAATCTTAATATAACTCACATTTAAAGACTGTTCTAATGATGATTTAGCAAACACAGAGTTTGATGAATAGAACAAAAAGAAACAGCAGAGAAAGAAAATACTTAATTGATGTATTAAATACTAGAAATGTATATATATATATATATATATATATATATATATATATCAAACAGTTGCTAGATACTGTAGATGTTCCTAGATTAATATTATTTTATTCAATTGGAACTTAAAGGTTTCCATTTTCATACACTTGGAAAAAGATGTTATTACAGAGACTTGAAGAAGATGATAACAATAGAGACTGATGGTGGCCCTGACTTGCTAAAATACAATATACTTGTTGTATTGATTATTATATGTGGAATGCAACTAACTATATAGTAATGATGTTAATATTAATAGGTTATATTATGTGTTTGCACATTGAGTGAGGCACCCAATTTACTACAAAAGCTCAGCTGGATCCTTGCTGCAAGTGTTGGGGTTTGAGATTAATCTTATAAACACTGACGTTCTAGTTTTGTTTGTGAGTGCGCTTTTTATATTGTTACAGTCCTACATAAATTGTGAAATTTGAATACACTACGAGTGTGTCTGTTTTCTTTTTGTTTTTTCTTTTTTCATATATATATATATATATATATATATATATATATATATATATATATATATATATATATATATATATATATATATATATATATATATTGGACCCACAGTATGGACTTTGTGGATATAGAGGACAAATGGATACATACTGAGTGAGTTACCTCAGCATTTATTCCTCATTCATGATTTTCATTCAATTTGGAGACATAAACTGTACCTTTAAATATGTGCTTAGACCACTGGCAGCACTAGGTACTAGTCCCCTATTCCCCTGAGAAGGGATATTGATATCAAGTACATATCCATGTGGAGTCCACTTGCGGAGCTTTTATTACTTAATAAGGACACAATTCATCTTTGCAGCACCAGTCCATTACCTTTTCTACTATTTTATGCTCTCAGAAAAAATTGAAATGAAACAATGCCTTTTATCAGTGAAGCCACACCTAAAAGTTTTACAGGAACAAGAGTGAGATAAATGGGAGATAAGACACACCCACAAAGTCCGGTTCAGGCATCTTTTCTTTATCAGAGATGCAAGGCTTGGGGTTTAAAGTGTGGGTTCTGAATCCAAGGATTGTGGACATCACAGATGTGAACATGCTCATAAGTGTTAAAAAAATTTTTTTATTATTCATTGCTGTGTGGTGTACAGTGAAAATGTTGTGTCACTTTTTACTCATGATAACTTACTTCTGTACCTGGTTTGTTGCCACAAACAACTTCACAAAGCACAAGTGGTATCTTGATTTTTATGCATATACTTAGATAAAGTGCAGGAATCCTCTTTGGTGCCATCCTTTTCTTAATCTTAACAGTGAAGTTAGGGATGTCTTGGCATCCCAAACATCCCAATGCCTCTTCATGGTTTCAGACTCAAATCTACGCATTGCAGAAGAGACCTTTACAGCCCCACACTCTCCCCTGGCAATCCGTTTAATTGTTCTGGGGGAAGAGAGGAGGGCCTCTGTATTAGCATCACCATCCCTCCACCCCATCCAATGAATTTTGTTGCCCAAGGCTCAGGTCTAGTAGGCCTATGCCTAAATACTGGCCTCTGTATGGCTACATCAATGGACAAATAGCATATAAATAGACAAAGAACACACAAAAAGGTGTCTTTCCTTGGGGGTGGTTGCTTGGGAGATTTTTGGCTGAAAGCTTTCTCCTTTTGGTTCTTTGTCTCGGGAGGGGCCCATCTGGAGGAGACAAGCTCCCAAAGTTTCTAATATATTTATTTATATTTATTTTAGTGCAGTATTATTGATACACTTTTCATATTGTATTCACCTTTTATTAACCCTTATCACGGAATATTTTATCTTTTTTCACATTTAAAAATCTAGGTAAACTACGTCTACAGGTACTGCTCCACGATAATCTATTACGTTATCATTATCTTAGTCACCTAGTCATAATAATCAATCAAAGGTGTTTAATATTATCTCCCCCAGTAAATGCATGCTTTATGTGATCTTGTAGCCTTTAGGATTTTTGATATCTAACTATTCTTTCTTTCCTTTTAATTTAATCCCTGCTGATATCAGGCTGACCCTCTTCCCGACTTCCACTTTTGAAAATGAAGCTACATTTACTCTTCTCCAGTCTTCTGGAACTACACCTGTTGATAGTGACTGGTTACAAAAATGATGCAAATAGTGTTGTCAACACCCCCATAATTTTTTTAGTATCAATAGATATATCCCGCATGGCCAAATTGATATGTTCACTTTAACGGGGCATTGCCTCTTGCCATTTTCGTTTGTTTGTTTTAATAAATGGAGCAGTTTTATACCTTTAAGGCAATGTAATTATCTAAGCTGCCAATCAATGAGTTCTCCCGTGATCGATCGGCAAAGATCCTGCTTCCCGGGGAACTCAATGCTTATTTCAAAAGAGGAAGTGCTGTTCTTTTCTAAATAGTTTCTATAGAAACCAAGGAAGCTGAATACATTAAAACTCATTATATAGAATGAAACCATTAAAACACATACAGGCATACCCTGCACTAACGTACGCAATGGGTCCAAAGCTCCCCCCCCCCTGGGAGATTTACTCTGGCTACTGGTCTGTGTAGTGCTAGATACCTGTTTGGTTCAGGAGAGGCTGAGCTTCCGTGATGTTGTGGGGAAACAGGACAGGCTTTAGGCTGCTTCAGGCAGTAGTTCTCCTCATGGTGCTGCACCTCCCATCACCATAGGCTCCAGAGTTCTGGAGACAGTCCCACCTGTGACTGTCCTCTGAACATACCCCTACCCAATAGACTGTAGACTCAGGCAGAAGTATTTAAAATTGTATCCTTTATTGGTGCAGCCACTGCAGTTCTTGTTACAGTGGATGCATGATGTTAATAGCAGGATCCAGGTCATAGGGTGGCCCAAGGCCAGACTGGTAGGCTGGATGCCAGGCCAGGTGCCTTAACTTCACCAGCCCACAACAGGGCTGGAGGCATAGGTCTCTACCCCCTGAAGGGTGAACCTGGACTAACTAACTTTACATGCTTCCTCCCTTAGGCACAGGAGGGGGAGGGCACTAGGTCTGCACCATGACTGACTGTACACAGACCCAGTTCCACGTCCACACTCGGTCACTCAGAGAGGCTGGAGGGGAAAACCCAAGATGACAGTCTTTTATAGCCTTCATCTATCAGGGCTTACATAACAGGGGGGCAGTAGTATAGCCAAACCCTACCATGGTTACATATGTAAAGTGAAAATGTACTATGTAACTATGTAACTATGTAACATAAAGTGAAGCACTACCTTTTTTCCACTTATCGATACTTCGGTACAGGTAGGGAGCCGGTATTGCAGTTCAGGACATGCTGACAGACGCATGGCGAGCTGCTGTTTGCCTATTGGGTGAGGGGAATCAGCGTGTCACTACTATGGTGATCTGTAGGGCAGAATAAGTATCCATACTCACAAAGAGAGTGCACGGACACAGGGGTATGGTGCTATTGAAAATATGTCCTTACTCATGAATGTACTTAAAGTGAGTGTCCTTAAACTGGGGTATGCCTGTATAGGATTTTGAAGGTACTGTAATGCTCTTTAAAGCTTTAAAATGTTCCATTAAAATCTTCTCCTCGGTACATTGACTTATGTCCATCTATTTACCATTTAAGTAAATAAGAAGCAAAAAGTGACCCACTGAGAGTCCTTATTTGCATGTCATAGCCCAGAATCCTTTGGTGCAGGGGAAGAACCATATGCAATGCAATTATGGGGTAAGGCAGGTTTGTGGATATGTCTCAGATGTGAACATGCTCATAAGATTTTTGTCACTTTTTACTCATGATAACTACTTCTGTACTCGGTTTGTTGCCAAAAACAGCTTCACAAAGCATGGAAGGCCAGTAAACATCCTCACACTGATGTTCCCCAGAAGGTCAAAACAGATGTCTGTGAGTAGGTTTACTGGCCTTGCAGTTCGTTAACACAGACTTTATTTAAACCCTGTGTAAAATAGCAGGTATACGCTTATAGGGATCCATGTTAATTTGCATGTCATTACACAAAATCATTTTATGCAATGGAAGCACAGTCTGCTGTGTGATTATGGTGAAGGCAGGTTTGTGGACCTGTCTCAGACATGTGAACATGCTTAAGTGTTCTTTATCATTGCTGTATTCTTGATCTCCAACTGTGGTACCTCCCCTAAAATGTTTTGTCTCCCATTCTTCCAGACAAGTCTGTTCTCTCTTCTGCTTGGGCTGTTGCACATTAAATTATTTACTTATCCTCCTATCTCCTAACCTCTCTATCTTCCTTCTCTTCCTATTCTCTCTATGTTTCTTTCTGAGTTTACCTTTTTTTTCCTAAAAGCTGGTTAGCCTTTACAATACTTGACACCTCCTTTGATAACCATATCTGCTTTCTTTTCCTAAAGCTTTTGCTAACCTAACAACGGTTTGTTTCCTGGAATGTTGAAGAGTTCAAGTGTGTCGGCCCTTTTTGTATGTTTGTGTTGTTTGTATACTTTTCTGATATTATGAGTATTGTGTGAGATTTTAATCATGTGGTGTTTGTCACTGACTTTCTCTTATTGTACTGTATGTCCTTTTTGATAAATACTGTATGTGTAGCCCCCTTTACCCATGACTAAGGGAGCTACGCGTGCTGAATACCTGTCTGGCATACAGGAGAGTCTGGGGCGATCATGTTCTATCAATATACAGCGCCTCCATCTGAGAGGGATCCTAGCACTGCAGGATAACCTCTCTTCAGGAACCAATGTAGTCAATGAATAAAGATACACACACACACGGTTATGACTACTTATCTTTACTAACACATATATCTATAGCAACATAAAAATACAGTCCCACATACAGTATAATAACAATAATAACCACACAGGGTGGGTGTCCTCCAAATTACATAGGGTGCTTGGCACCAATACCCCTGGTGTCCTCCCCCAATGAGAGTCAGTACCACCCGTGTAGGGAGTAGCGCTACCCCTGTGGACCGTTAGTGCACTTTACCTCCCCGTGCTCTCCAGTACCTGGGTACCGCTGAATGACACAAGAGACCCGTCTGATCCCACGATGAAGGTCTCCACGAAGCCGCAGCTCCTGATGTGTCAGGTCCACCTCTGAGGGGGCTCCAGCTGGAGTGTGTCCCTGTAATAGTCTATTGATGTACCGTTGATCTTATCCGTCTATTGATGTACCATTGAACTGTTGCACCGTTGATCTGCAGGCTGCGCACACCGCACAGCTCCTTTCACCAGTGCAGCAACACACTATCTAATACAGAGGGAAGCATCCCTATCTGGGGGCTACCCTAGAGCAGCCACAAATTTAGAAGGGCTTGAAACCTATCTGGGGCCTGGAGGAATCTGTCCTAGTCTGGGAGCCACTGGCACCCGGACACCACCTTCCCCTTCGGTCTCCTGGCTCCAACTGCCAAACACTCTAACTGCCAGAACGCTAACTGCCAGAACTCTAACTGCCTCCGCCCGCGCTCCTTTGCGGCAAACTGTCTATCTCCTGCAGTATATTCGGGGAGCCCTTATCGACTCCAGCTTCCCATATGATCTGTAGCCCCTAAGACTGCTGGAACTGTGGTCCCCTTGCAGAACCTCTCCAATGGCCATCGCAACTCAGCTGTATTGCGCATGCGCAGGGACCCCACTGCACGTACACAAAAGGCAAGATGGCTGCCACCAGTGTTCCCGGATCGCCCCGACGACCCTGCTACCCCTCCACTCCCGCAGCACCCGGTGCGGCTCCCGCTGCAGCCGCAGCCCCCCAGCAGTGCTATCGGCACTTGGGCAGCCTCCACAGCCATCCCCTAACACCTCGGGACCCAGAGGTGAGGGGACCTGGCTACATACAGTATGTGATAAAAGATTTTTAATGAGCAGTGTGCAGACTCTTTTCATATTGTGATTCAAATTTTACCCCCGCTTTTTCGTTTAGCTTTATACATTTGGGTCATTAGAAGTACCTGGTACATTAATGTACATGATTAATTAATAATATTTTTTTAATCTTTTGGAGTGCACTGTTATTTTATTGTGCTTTTTAAATAGCCTGGTACAACTACTGTACAATATGTCCCAATCGTGATTTGTATTTTACCATGCTTCAGTAATAGCAACAATATCAAAATAATTTCGTTATTGCAAATAAATTGGGATTTTGTTTATCAAACTACAAGCATTTTTAAACACAGCTGAAGACTTATGTTACTGCTTTTCTGAATCCCTTCTGTTTATCCTATAGTTCTCCTTCCTGTGTCATTTATCCTATTTTTTTTTAAGATTTATTCTGTTCCCCTAAATATGTTTCCTGCTGCAACGTACCACCCAATGCCTTTGGTTGATGCCTTTCATTAACAAAAGAGAACAAGACTGAACTGGCTGTTTTGTGAAGGTGGTGTTTTTTTCCTAAAATGAATGTGTATAATTTAAAACAGTGGATTAAGCGATATGAAACAAACTCATGTGGAGAAAATCTTTACTACAACATACTTATTTAACAATATCTCGACTCTATGGCAAATATCATCACAAGGAGGTTGGTCAAAATGAAATATTTCAAATACTTTCTACAGTCACATCTTTACCTGCTGAGCCAATTATAGTATGATAACTAATCACTGTAGCTCTGCTGACTTCTGTTAAGAACAAACAAAGGAGAAATATTTGTCTAACTTTGTGCAGAGTGAACTGAAGTTTTCTATCAATATATTGTCATTTCAAAAAGTCAAAGGGAGCTGGGCTATGTTAATAAAAAATAGTAGTAGGTGAAAGGTCCTGGGCTATGTTAATAAAAATAACAAACCTGCTGGGTTGTGGCACAATCCGCAGTGATCACGGGATTAAGTTGTGCTGTGTACATCTTATAGTATTTGTCCTTTGTACTTAGTTTATTGGTAGTTCTTTCATGTCTTTATGATAATTGGCTAGGTCACTTGTCACAAATGCCATACCTGTGTGTACGGGAATTGTGTATAGTATGTTAAGCCGAGGGTCAGATTTCTGGCCGTCCTCTGACATACTACATACAGTTAATACAGTGGCCTCCAATGTTTCCTGCTTACTCCTGGGAACAGTCTCATTGAAGAGTCTCCCTTCATTCCCATTTGCCCGCTCCCCATCAGACTCAAAGGAGTACTTTTGTATGTACAGTATGTATATGTTTATGAATCGAGCGTGATAAATGCACATAGCGCTTCACAGCAGTAATACATGTGACAATCATATAAATAAGAGAATAGAGAGATGGGACACCGCACAAACCATATTAGCAAATAGTATAGAAAGAAAGCCTGGTGCACGGGGAAAAAAACAATAATGAACCAGAAAATGGTGACAGAGGTCACAGCAGTCCCCTATTAATTGCACTCAAGGTAAAGACAGAATAACAATGACATCCACTATTAAAATCAAAAAAATAAAAAACTTTTAATCAATGATAATGCCGAAAGTCAAGTGATAAATAAAAATAAACAATGTGTGATGTTAAAATACCCCTGTATATTTAAATAGCCCTAGGAGCGGATGGGGAACTACACTACAACTGTAATGATAATGATATATAACATATATTGTAGTGATATCACTAATGTTGCTACCAAGGCTATTAAGCCCTGTGGATGGAGGTCAAGGAAAGCAAAGGCACAATGAAAGGAGCATGGGTAGGTAAAAATGTACTTGTCAGATAGTGCGTAGGTTGATCTACCCTGGGGGGGTATAAATGACCGCAATCCCCAGCCAGTAGCTCCTGATGTGCCCAGAGAAATAAGGAACAACAGTGGCAGACAAACAGACAAGACAAATACAACCATGCTCCATGTGCTGCTATGCTTAACTGGACTCCAGAGATTCCGACAGAGGCTGCTCAGCTCTGCAAGTGATCCCGCTCTTGGACACCCATGAGTGACGTCACGCCACGACGCGCGTTTCGTTTTATGCTTCACACTTCATCCCCCCCTGACACTACAATATATATATTATATATCATTATCATTATAGTTAGTAGTGTAGTTCCCCACTATATGTGTTGCTACCCTTCTCCCACCCGCTCCCCTGCAGGGGTATTTTAACATCACACATTGTTTATTTTTATTTATCACTTGACTTACGGCATTATCATTGATTAAAAGTTTTTTATTTTTTTTATTTTAATAGTGGATGTCATTGTTATACTTTAGGCCAGGCCTGCACAACTCGTAAAGCGAGAAGGGCCGAACTGCTCCAAGGAAAAAAAAACTGGGCCGCACGGATAAAATCATCATCGTCATCATCATCATCATCATCATCATCATCATCATCATCATCATCATCATCATCATCATCATCATCATCATCATCATCATCATCATCATCATCATCATCATCATCATCATCATCCTCTCTCCTCCAGCACCTCTCATCATCATCATCCTCATATATCTCCCCCAGAACCCCTCACTATCAACCTTTGCGATACTCCCCATCTATCTATCATACCCCCATCTCTCCCCCTCACCCACACACATAATACTCCCCCTCCACATCAAACACACAATACCCTCCTGCACAGCACACACATCACATCCCCCCTGCACCTCACATCATTCTCCCCCTGTGCACCTCACATCACTCTCCCCCCCTGCACCTCACATCACTCTCCCCCCTGCACCTCACATCATTCTCCCCCCCTGCACCTCACATCACTCTCCCCCCTGCACCTCACATCACTCTCCCGCCCTGCACCTCACATCACTCTCCCCCCACTGCACCTCACATCACTCTCCCCCCTGCACCTCACATCACCCCCATGCACCTCCAATCACCCTCCCCTGCACCTCCAATCACCCCCCCGTGCACCTCCAATCACCCTCCCCTGCACCTCCAATGACCCCCCCTGCAGCACAGCGCTCCCCTGGTACACGCAGCCCGAGGTGCAGCAGCCTCTGCCAGCGGAGGAGGGCGAGAGGAAACACAGAAGGGAGCGCCAGGGAAGGACTTGACTTGCGAGTTGGGGGCACTTGAGAGCGCTCGTGCGCACGCGCACAGCACGCTCCACCACAGTCCTCCAATCCTCTGCCGCAGAGGAGCTGGCTGTAACTTTCCCCTCCATCCCACGTTGTGAGCAGGGGGGGAGGGGAGCGGGCCCGGCGCATGCGTGCCGGGAGGAGAATCAATGCCATTTTTTAAACTTTTTTTTTTTTAAATTTAATTAATTAACTGGTGCCCGACCGGAGTCATTGTGGGCCGCACAGAGAGGCCAGGGGGCCGTATGTTGTGCAGGTCTCATTTAGGCTATGAGACATTCTCTGTGGACATATATGGTCCTTTTATTGGATTATGTTTATTTGTTTCAGACATTAATCTTTCAGTGGATATTGTATCCTTAAGTATTCATTCCATCTCTATTTGGACTTTGTGTCCATACTGTGGATATTAATATCTTGAAGTTATTCTGACTTTACCTTGAGTGCAATTAATAGGGGACTGCTGTGACCTCTGTCACCATTTTGTGGTTCATTAATCATATAAATAACAAATAATATAAATAACACACAGGGGAGAAGTGCTTCAGACATAAAAGTGACATTTAGGAAAAGGAGTCCCTGCTCCAAAGAGCTTATGATCTAATTGGTTGATAGAAATAATGTACAGAGACAGTAGGAGGGCATTCTGGTAAGTGCGTCTGCAAGGGGCCAAGGTTTATGTATGAGGTGCTAATTATCAGCCATGGAGCCACTCATTAAGCTTCCTTAAGCAGGTGTGTTTTGAGTTGGTTCTTAAAAGTGGATAGTGAGGGTGCTAGTCTGATATTGAAGGGAATGGCATACAAGAGGTGTGGGGCAGTCAGTGAGAAAGGTTTAAGGTTGGCGAGGGCTTTAGATACAAAAGGGGTAAAGAGAAGACATACAGCTCAACCCCGTTATATAGCGAGATCCGCTATAACACGGATTTCCTTATAACGCGGTTTGAGCATGGACCCAAGTTAAAAAAAAAAAAAGTAACATTTTTTTTTAACATTTTTTTGCACACTGCACACTGTATAACATGCATACACTCACTTCACACTGCACACACTCACAGCACACAGCATACTCTCACTGCACACTGTACTGCACACTGCATACACTCACAGGACACTGCACACACTCACAGCACACTGCACACACTCACAGCACACAGCATACACTCACAGCACACTGCACACACTCACAGCACACTGCACACACTCACAGCAGCACACTGCATACACACAGGACACTGCACACACTCACAGCACAATGCACACACTCACAGCACACAGCATACACTCACTGCACACTGCACACACTCAAAGCACACTGCACACACTCACTGCACACTGCATACACTCACAGGACACTGTACACACTGCACACACTCACTGCACACTGCACACACTCACAGCACACTGAAAACACTCACAGCACACAGCACACACTCACAGCACACTGTGGACACTGCACACACTCACAGCACACTGCACACACTCACAGCACACTGCACACACTCACTGCACACTGCAAACACTCACAGCACACTGCACACACTCACTGCACACTGCACACACTCACTGCACACTGCACACACTCACTGCACACTGCACACACTCAAAGCACACTGCACACACTCACTGCACACTGCACACACTCACAGGACACTGCACACACTCACAGGACACTGCACACACTCACTGCACACTGCACACACTCAAAGCACACTGCACACACTCACTGCACACTGCATACACTCACAGGACACTGTACACACTGCACACACTCACTGCACACTGCACACACTCACAGCACACTGAAAACACTCACAGCACACAGCACACACTCACAGCACACTGTGGACACTGCACACACTCACAGCACACTGCACACACTCACTGCACACTGCATACACTCACAGGACACTGCACACACTGCACACACTCACAGCACATTGCACACACAGCATACACTCAATGCACACTGCACAAACTCACAGCACACTGCACACACTCACAGCACACTGCACACACTCACAGCACACACTCACAGCACACTGCACCCCCCCCCCCCCGCCCTATCTCTGGTGTCAGCTGCTATCTCCTAAATCACTCTTGCACATTCCGGCAAAATGTAACAGTGCTTCTATGTGGAACATCAAAGTTAGATTACTTCATGATTTGCACTCCCGTCCCAGATGGATAGAATGTCTGTGGTGTAGAGCAGGAGAAGCTATCAGGAACAAGAGAACACACACACATACACACAGACAGACACACAAACACACACCGCTATCCCTAGACAGGGCAGGCTCCCCCGGCGTCCCTGAAAAGTTTGCCAGTGAGAGCGAGTTGAAGGAGGAGAAGCTGTTGTGTGGGGTGATCAGTGGCCAGGGACATGTGAGTAAAATTGGCATAAAGAGAGGAGGCTGCAGCCCTGAGCCTCGCACTCTCCTAGCACTGCCTGCAGCTCTCTGACTGCTGGAGATACGGGAGGAGGGAGGAGGGAGGAGGGAGGAAGGGAAGGAGGTGTAGCACAGTGCAGCACAGTGTGATCCCAGCTCTCCCCCCTCTGTAGACACGGAACCCCGGGCGCGGCGGCCATTTTTTTTTAAATAATTAGCGCGACCCCGTTTGTAGCGCAGTCGGATCGGGTGGCGCCCGAGGACCGCGCTGTAACGGGGCTGAGCTGTACTTGAGCAGAACGCAAGACTCGGGATGGTGTAAAGCGAGAAATAAGGGCTGAGTTTGAAGGAGGAGCAGAAGAGTATAAAGCTTTAAATTTGAGGAGGAAAGTTGAGTGTGTGATATGGGATTTGATAGGAAGCTAGGAGAGGGATTTCAGCAGGGGAGACGCTGAGACAGATTTCGGAAACAGTCGAGTGATTCTGGCAGCAGCATTTAGGATAGCTTGTAGGGGAGACAGGTGAGAGGCAGGAAGGCCGGACAGCATGAGATTACAGTAGTCGAGACGAGAATGAGGGTCTATGTTAGAGTTTTTGCAGCTGAGCAACAGAGGAAATGGCGTATCGGTAATATTGTGGAACAAAAAATGACAGGTTTTAGCTACCTTTTGAATGTGAGAAGAGAATGTGAGAAAAGGGAGTCGAGTGTGACAGCTAGGCAGCGTGCTTAGGCTACTGGGTGAATGATAGTACTTCAAACAGTAATGTGGAAGGAGGTAGTAGGGCCAGGTTTTGGAGAAAGTATGAGGAGCTCTATTTTTGCCATGTTTAAGTCGCCTTACTCCCTCAGCTATAGGTCTGGGTTTGAATTGACATATCATTATTCCCCAGGTCCCCGAGACTGTGTGATCTGTTGTGATGGGCTGTAATGTGATGTCCTTTCTGCCCCACACAACTGTCAACAACAACTCTGCCTGGGTTTCTTGAGACCATCTGATCTGTGGTGATGGGCTGTAATGTAAGGTTCCTACTGTATGCGCTCACAACAATATGTGGGAAATATGTGGGAACTACCAGAATAATCTGAGAGGTAATAATGGAAAAAATTCAAATGGTAAATCCCCACAGACAACATATACATATCTTGAGTCCAAAATAATTCAGTCCGATTTTTGAGTATGCAACTCTCTTCTTGGATCCAACCCAAAAGTCCAAATAACACTAAAGATAAAAAAAAAAAAAGAGCGCAAAATTCATAGTGAAATCTGTATTTTAATAGACACCAAGAAAAGATTAAAAACTCGCACAGACGTCCATGGGTACAGCACACAATTGTGTATAAGATCACTGTGGGAGAAGCAGGGCTACCGTCAGTATTGACGGTGCTCTGATGGGTCTCCTCAAGCCTCCTCAATCCTCTCCTTCAGTGGGGACAGCCAGCGCACTTCCGCATCATGTGGTTACATGGTGCCGTTGTTACGTCTTGCCGTCACCAGCTGGGTGGACCTCCGAAAGCTCAGTTCGGCTTCACACCCCACACTCTGGATAGCTCCAATTCACACCACAGATAGCAGGCTAATCAGAGATCTAACCCTACGCGTTTCATGGAAACCTGTTCTGCTTCATCAGGGGTTGTAGTTCTCTGAGGCCTTAACACAGTATCAATAGGGTTGGGTAACCAATAGCAACCGATTTGTTTATACACTTGAGGCCATGGTGATATAAATGGCTGCTCAAAATAGAATGTGCACACATATCCAATATTATCACTAAATTACTCCTAAGAATAATCTAGGGCTTTGCCCTCAGGAGTCCCTGGTCACCTATGTACTAGAAATAGATGTACTGCTGCGGCAGCTTTTACTCTAACGTTCGCCGGGAGGTGGCCAGTAGCGCCGCGGGTCTGCTCTCCATTTAAAAACGGATTTTCAGCGCGGCAGCCGCTTCAATAGATAAGCGCTAATGGCGCTTACTATTGAAAGCGTCCGAGGCGCGGGAAAACCGGCCGATTCTCGGCCGAAGACTGCCGCGCGCCGCCCGCGCTATTTTTAAAATGCGGGGGCATCCGCATTAGGTTTAGCCCGGTCGCCTCTGTAATGAACACAAAAGCTGAATGTACAATAGCAAAATATGTCAGAAAATGCAGTTCAGCTCTTCAAAAGGTACTAGGTTTAATTAGAGCCCAAAGACAGTATTACTTACATTTGAGATTTAATATATGGAAAGGATTCTGTACTTGTTTACAGAAAAGGGAAGTTACAAAAATATACAATAAATGTAGACAGTTTCATAAAATGAATGATAAAATCAGAAATCCTAACACGTTGCCACATATTAGATTTCTCAAGAGGTCGTGAGATTGAAAAATGAGAATTCCTGGGCTATTTGGTATAACACCCCTCTGCTGAATTGTACTTTTGAAACCCAAATGCATTGTTTTTATGCTCAAAATATTGCCCCTGTGACAAGAAAAGGCCAACCTTTTACTCATCAATCTTACGTGACATTTTTGGCTGGGAGAGAGAATGATTTTTATAGTCAAATGAATATGAGAGTGTAAAATACCCTTTAACTCTCTCCCTACAATATGTAGATAAATGCTACCCTCATTGTATTCGTATGATTTTACCAAAGGCGTAGACATTCTTGCTAATGCAACATTTAGTCATGAGGGAGGGAACAAATATCTGAGACATGCAACCCAGACAACCTGTCATATTTTACATTGTTGCACACACCTAATTTTGACCACGACAAGTCCATATTTATTTCTGTGACAATTACATCAGGTTTTAATTATCATACATTTTTAAATCTGTAAGTAAATGGAGAGTGCCCTTTCTGTCCCCCTTTGTCAGCTGACAAGAACAGTCTCAGGAATTTACCTAATGACCTTGCAGATCAGATAGGGATCATGTCAAATCTCTGGTACTATCTGTACACTTTCACCAGTCACTATAATTATAAACATATCTATTTTCCATTGTTTTATTGGTTCATTAATGCAAAGACAATGTTGACCCTAGAAACTTCATAGGAAACAGAGACAAACAGGCATTTGTAAAATTAAAGTTGACCCTTTGGTTGCTGTAATGTCAACACAACTGAATAGGTTAAAGGCATTAATGTGACAACTCCTATGATCATCATGTTCATGCATAGACATGGTGCAAGATGCAAATGAAAATGCCAATAAACTTTTTTCTGTCCCTGGAAAGGTTTTATATATGGTACATTAGGTGTGTATTTGTTTATTTATGTATGACCCTTTTGTTGGCCAAAAATTAATAATAATAATTAATAAAATATTGAGATTAGGCAGAAATAGTGGGGTACCTGAAACCACTTTATCTATGACTATCCTTTCAAACTGGCTGAGTTTTCTATCTCTTGAAGCGCCCTGGCAACAACATTAATTATTACTACTTTTATTTTTACGTTTTGCTTGGTGTGCAAATGGGACCTAGCTGAACCATTAAAAAACAACAAGACATTTAACCAGTTGTGACTGATGGTACTTTCAGTGAAGTGGGCTTTTCCAGGGCCTAGTACCATGTAGCGTGGCCCTGATGCAGGACATGTTTCTGTGTTTGTAGTAGTACAGTATATCAACGTGAATATATAGCAGCAGTTATTAATATTATTATTATTATTATTATTATTATTATTATTGATATTACTTGGAAAAATAATCTCAAGAATAATTATTAAGCTTCCACAATAGCGTACTGTCAATTGTTGGATAATCGATGTGATAAACCAAACTTCTCCCATATTGATTTTCTATATGATTCTCTCTCTTCTGCAGTGCAGCTACTGTAGTGTGCCGTCAACTGAACAGCAGAGGCAAGAGAAACAAAACATCAACAGCAGCAGTCACTGACTGCAATTGCATAATAAATAATGTAGCTCTATATATAACAACAATTAAGTAAAATAATTACATCAACATGTCTAATTGAAATATCAGTTATATTTTTTTTTAAATAAATATTTGTACGTAGAGGAGGGAGAAAAAAACAAGGTGGACATAGTTCTGTTGGAGGTTATTGTGATGGTGGCAATAGGGATAAATCTGATTAAGATAAATCAGTTAAAAGTGGTGCTGCTTTTGGTGTTGATCCTGGTGCTACTATTGTTGTGGGTCACACATTTCCTCCCAAATAATGCCCCACAATAAATTATATCCTTACCCTAAATAAGGAGTATAGATCGTGATGTTGTATTTGTGGAAACAGCCTCACACCCTTATTATAGGAGAGGGCGAGATCAATTATATAGAAATACTGTACATACTCAGAGTTGTATAAAATAACTATATTTTTATTGTATACAGCAATAAAAATGAGTAAATTATTATAAAATCTGTTATATATGTATATTTGTTACAAAAGCAGAGTTAGGTAATTAGATATGCTTGCCATACTCCAAACCAATTACGGTATTATGCCAAATCAGTCTCGATGCAGAGTTACATGCTTGCTTGGATATTACCAGGCCTAATCCAACTGGTTATCCTAAAAAATATTCTTACAAATTGGTCAATAATACTTGTATGGTTGTACTGCACCGACACACTTTATTCGAGCAAATACCCAGTATGTACCTGGCAGATACCTGGAATGCGCCGCTCCTCACCTCTGACAAGCCCCATTGCGTTTGCCTTCCCAGCCTGGGTTCATGCCTGGCTGACGGGCGGCTGATCTGTTAAATGATAATGATTAGGATTTAATAGGCTGCAATGATTCACGTGTCTACCAGATGGCATAAATTCCTGAATTGTAATGCAGTATATATATATATACTGTGCAGTATTGCAGCCAGTGGGAATAAAATGCTTTAATCCCTGCCTGGAAAATAACCCAATGCACTCGGGCAGAAAACAGTCACAAACCTCAATACACCCGGGTATACCCGAATTCGTGGGACTAGCCGAGCTCGAATAAAGTGTGTCGCCAGTGTAATTGACACAAATGAACCAACTCCTGCCTGCGGTTCACACCCCCACCTGTTGAAGCGTCCAAAACACAAGCTAGAACAGCGGGTGCAGCCATGGAGGTTTTGGGCATTGCAGAATCAGGTGGTGCAGCTGAAACCAGATCCAAGGTCACAGTTTCTAAACTGGTTATGGTAGTCCACAACACCTTAGTACTGCACTCTCCTCTGACAACCCTAACACCAGCATGTTATCCAAGCACACATAGCACATTTGACTGCATCTGCTCCTCACGCAGCTGTTTAAACAACAGGTGGTCCTGTGTGCTGGAAGCGTCAACAGTCTGTCACTGTCAGAAAGGAATCAGGTGAGGTCAATGATGGCAATGAGGAAATAGCAGGGGACAAAAGTGAAAATGACACCAGAGTTTCTAACAAAGAGTTCCCCTCAAAAATCAAATCAATGCTACTAATTGCTTCCTCTAAAACAGGGCTAAATTCAACAACAACCTGTTCCCCTGACAAGGCTGAGCAGGCGCAGGAGCAGGCAGTTCCTCAGGGTTTCCTGCAAAAATAGAATTATTTTTAAATTTTGTATGTCTGTGTTCTGTGTCTGTGTTGTACTAGTATCTCTTTGACTGTGTGTGTGCCTCTCTGTCTCTGTTTCTCTCACCCCCTCATTGAGCCAGCTGCTGTAACACCCTCTCTCTCTCAAATTATTGTGCATATCAGAAGGTGTTACCGCATGGCCACGTGGCCAGTCACGTGGTATGCTGTAGCTCCGGTTGTGATTTTTAACGATGAATAAATCTGCCGACATTTTTTTAAATGTCCCTACTTCGGATTAATCAAATAGAAATAAACACAATCCGTGGCATGGCTATAGGTGAATCTTGCCGGAGGGTTATTTTAAAGCCATTCAACCAAGTCACATACAGGGATTTTAACTCATCTGCATGGATTGAAGTTGGAACAATCAGTCTGCGGTTGTTGCCCCGTGAAACGGATTTTGAAGGGAAACCATGGGAAACTCTGGGGAACGGATTTGAACTGGTGTGCCCATTCCTAGTAGTTATGTCTTTGTTTACTATTCCTCACATTTACATGTTTGTATTTACCACCCCTTATCTTCTAAAATCGTAACATAAAGTATTTTATGATTATAAACTTTGCAGATTTGAGGGAAGAATTATAACAATAAATTAAGATAGAACTGTGAACTGTCAAGAATTTTGTACTGTGTAGCTCATTTTATATGTTTGCAAATAGGACTTTGAAACACATCAAAAGCAAATACAAACAGGAGAATTTCCGTGTATTTTTTGATCAATTTCTCTTTCAAAATATGTTTATTGGTGAAATGTAGTATTAAATGAATGTCAGAGCACAGCAATGTTTATTTGAATTCTTTATCTAATAATAATCTGAGCTTTTATCATTATTTGATTGTATAATTCTTTTCAATGCTTTGTAATATGGCATTAAGCATTTTTCTAATTTTAAGAAATGTAATACATGCATAATCTTCTTTACTTGCAGAGATTATTTCTTTTGTGTATGGACTCAAACAGCAGGACAACTGGAATGGCGCAACTTAATGATAATTTATTTTGTCAAATAATGCTAAATTATCCTCCTATTGGGGTCAAAGAATTAAAATGTTCTATTGATAAATGCATCATTTTTTTTTAAATGTCCCTGTTACTTAATATGTTCAGAATTAAGTCTTAGGTCTATCCTTATCTTGTACCAAATAATTACACGTGCCTTCAAAATTATGTTTTTTTAAACTATGTTGATAAGTAAAAATACTTAAATAATTTCTGACATTGTGGTAGATCCTCAGAAGTCCGCTAAATGATTCAAATAACATTTATTTTACCTAATTAGGTAACAAACATTATTTTTCTGTCATTTAACGGGGATCCTCAAAGCAAACATATGCACAAATAAAGTCTGTTAGCAAAACCACCATTATTACATTACCTGCGTTTTCCAATACACTGCACATGCACATTGGTCAAACTTTAAGGTGCGTTATTATGGTAGTGCTATGAACAGAGATTTTCATGTATGTCACCAAAAGCTAAGGCAAATGTTGTTATACTGTACTATTGGAAAAGTATAATTTTTACACTCTAACTTCTCACTTAATTATATGGTATATAATGTAATAATTGCTGTATAAAGTATGGGTGTACAATAATGTATATCCATACATACCTCACAATTATGTTTCGTAACTTTTGTACTGTACATGGCATGGGACATGGCGTTTTCTCTGTGCCACACAAGACTGGTTTGCTGTTACATTATGCCTATATGATATATTGTGTAGTTCAAGTCGTGAAAGATAAGAGTGCATCTCTGGCTTAGATCTATCAGTATATTGCTGACAAGTACACATTCTATGAAAAAACACCAAACCAGAAAGGCTGAAAGAATTCCTTTTAACACAACTTAAGCATTAATGATTGCTTTATTAGAATACCATGCCCGGCAAGAGGGGTAGCTGCTGGGCACTGCACGCATCATGGATGGGTATGTGCGATGATGGCAACTTTCAAAAGAGAAAGAGATTGAATAATAGACCTTTCTGAACACATCCCTCCAACCTGCCTCCACCAAGTATCTACTCCAACCTGAGTACCTGCCTCCACATGAGAACCTGCTCCAATCTGAGTATCTGCCTCCACTCGAGTACCTGCCCCAACCTGAGTACCTGCCTAGGCCTCAGTACCTGCCCCAATACCATTACCAGTACCAACCGACCAACTTCAAAAATGAGAAGAACCTACATCCCAACAACATGATTGACTCGAACATCTACACACAGCCCACCCCATGCATCAACAATGGGTTTCTTCCATCTAATTTTCAGCCCGTGTATAATCAACGTAAATATAAGTTTACACAATTTACATAGAGTACTGTAGTACATAGAGTAATTCCCTAATGACCCACATGAATTCCATAGACCAAGCATGCCCTTACATTAAAAGACCTGCATATAGCTTCTATAGACAGAGCATCTGTCTCCATTAAAAGACTTGCATATGCATTCCATAGACCAGGGGAGCGCAAAGATCCTCAGCTGCGCCCCCCTGCCTGGAAGTCCCAGCGCTCGTGCCACCCCTCCCTGACCAAGGACTCGGCATCAAATGATGCTGCGGGTCATGTGATCAGCTTCATTTAACGCGCGTTGTCATGGCAACGCATAGTTGAAGAGCCGGCAGAGTTCAGGTAAGGGAGTTACAGATGCCTCATGCCTCCCCCATCATTTAATTAAATGCCTTGGGGAAGAGCGCAGGGCCTCTGTAACTGCCACACATCCCTAGAAAATTGTAGACCCTCCCTGGGGGGTGCGCCCTCCAGTTTGCACACCCCTGCCATAGACCATGTATGTCCCTACATTACAAGACCTGCATATGGGTTCCACGCATGCGCATGTACTTTAAGCATTTATTATTTCTTGTTTATTAATAGGGGACAGTAAATAAGCTCACAACTGTTTTACAGAATTCAAACTGACAAATCGAAAACCCGAAGAAGATGCTGATTGATGACTAAAAACTATTATCATTGTTAACCTTTTTAATACTGTAGTGATATTGTAATTTAGATTTTAATCGTAGTGGGAACAAACTGTAGAAACATATATATTTTTACACACTTTTATACTGGAGGAGTTTCATTCAATAAAGACGTGGCAACCACAAAAGCATTGTAAATGCAATGCACAGTGACTCATCGTAATACAAGGGTTTCTACCTTTTCATATTTTAATCATGGTGGGAACATTGAGATATACTGTATACATTACTATACTTTAATACTATTGTATGGGTGTTTCACAGAAATTAAAACAGTGTAACTCCAAAACATTGCAAATGCAAAGTGACTTATTTCTTCCATAATACTGTATGTACAGGTACAGTATTCACATTAGTGCTATGGATTTGGCCATACTATCGACTGGATGGATGCATAGAATAGACCAAGCAGTCCCCCCTGCCCCACTTCAACTCCACCAAGCGGAACCCCCCTCCCCCAGGAAAAATACCAGTTGCCAATGTACCTTCTCAAGTATTATCTGCCTTTCCCTCATGTGTAGAGAAACTCAGCCTCCACCACTCTACCCGCCTCCTCTTCCCACCGCCTCTAAAATTCAAATACAATGACACGCATGCACATAGACAAAGCATACACACAACCCCTGTAGCCTTTATTTCTGCAAGCTACACTCAACATGAGCATTTAAAAACAGAAAGATTATCTCACCTTTTGTTAACCAACCTTAAAAACAGAAAAAAGGGTATTACAATTCTTTTAAATATGTACTGTATACAGGAGCATTGCTGCAATAAAACCATTCTCTTATCATTCACCTCGGATTACTCTGTTGGAATAACTCACTGATTGCAGAAAGATTATCTCCAAATGGTTGACACATCATTATAAGCTGATACATGTCTCTTGCTTACCGAAACTGACACCTTTGCCTGCTGCTACATAAGCCTGAATCTGTAAGAGTACAAAAAAAAGTTTACTTTAAAATACAATTATTTTTTATACTAGTCTAATCACATTTATGTGGCCCTTCCAGATCATTCTAAAACAACTGATAGCACATTATTTATATGATTTATGTTATTATTGCAAGTTTTGGAAAGTTAGAGTGTCATTGCAGTAACTAAGTAACCCCTTATGTTCTTTGATCTTCTTTGTTAGCAGACTTGAAATATTTCCTGAGGCAATGTTTCATAGCATGCCACTCCAGTTCTACTGGGTTCAAACTAGGAGATCCGCAAATATAGAGACAAAGACAGTACGGTTATTGACAAGAAAAAAGCAAGCACACACAGCAGCACAGTACAGTTACTGTAGTATACTGCTCATAACAGTTACAGTACTTACTCTGGAGGTGTTTTGACTGAGTTGATTCCACATTCCTTAATATAGGTAGCAGAGGCACTGTGCTTTGGGTTGTTATCTTGGAAGAACCAGTAAAAAATAATAAAATGTAACCCTTTTATACACAGATACGGTCATATTCAGATACATTTACAGTACTACTGTGAAACATAATGTATACTGTCTAACACTCTTATACAGGGACAGGGTAACATTCAGATACACTTAGAGTACTGTTGAAGACTGTACATATTACCGTGCTCCTCCCTATAGATGTTTGCTGCTGGTAAAAAAACATATAGAAAAACAAAAGAAATGATTCCTGTGCTCCTACCAATTAGACTAAAATAAAAGTACTACTATAAAACAAGTATAACACTGATACATAGGGACTTACCTTCAAATATAACTATGTGTCCTGGTCCAAATCCCTTTCTCAAGGGATGGTGAAAGAGGGGGGTAAGGAACCCCTATGCCGATGTTCCAGATATGTACGATATGGCTTTGTAACATCTTAAAGTGTCACATTGAAAGTGTCTGGAGTTAATTTTGAAGTTATCATCTCTAGATGTTTTCTTTATCTTTAATCATTAATCATGGATGCATTCTGAATATCTGGACTAATATTCTGATTAATTTCTTCAAACAGGTATGTCTGTGTGATCTGATTTTCATCTATCAATTGAAAGAACTTTAATCAAATTAACATCTCACCAAGTATGAGTTGAATAGGCAGACCCCTCCCTTAATTGTTAGTCAAGTGAATGTGTTTCACTATTTAAGGCAGTCTCTCTTGGCTGTGAGCCATATGGCTGTGTGTAACATTAAAGTGTCACATTGAAAGTGTGTGGAGTTAATTTTGGAGGTGAAGATTAGAAGATCTGGACTCTGCACAACAACAACAACAACAACTCTGCAGCTGTAAGAACTTGAGTTTCTAAATGCTGTGATTATTTGAAAACATCCTCCAATACCTGGACTGTCTCTCCTCCTGCATCTCCTATGCCCTCCCTATTGCTTTTTCTGTTTACTGTTTCCTCACTCCTTTGTGAATGTCTCTGTTCTCTTCAACTTCCCCACTCCCCACTGTACCAGTATTTATACACCTCCCTCCCAACAACTTCTTCCCCACCCACACAAATCCTCTAATCACACCCTCTATCTACTCCTTCCTGCTGCTGGGGATTGTGACGTGAAGAGGTACCCAGGCCAATAAATAAAGGTATTATGCCCGGCTTGGTGCCCCTGAGCCATATTGGGAAATTGTGATTGTCAGCTCTTCAATCCAGTAATGGTAGTAACACTGTGCTTTTAATAAAAATGTCTGCGTGTCTCCAACCAGGTATAAGGTGGTGAGAATAATGTTATTTCTACTATGAAATGTATTTCAATAGCAGTGTTTTCCTGTAACCGCACAAAGGAAAAATACTTTTAGAAACCCACAAGCCCGCAGAACAACGCATAGCGTTTGGCTAACTTCTGCTAGGAAGGTCCTAGAGCGCTGAGATTTGCTATGAGCGCTGGGAGAGTACAATCATGGAAAAGTTCAAACGCAATTTTTATAAAGTTTCATAAAAATTGATGAATAAAAGTCCCCCTATTTTAATGGTTCCAGCATTATAGGCACAAGGGGATTTTCATTCAGACAGCCGGAACAGAGGGAAACACTCAAGATGTAATTGCGGTACTTTAGAAATTTTTGGCAGGAAATTCCTGCGAGGTGGGCAATGCATATGTAACTAGGACTTCTAAGCCACCCCGCTGGTTGGGTTCCCCCATGTCTGGAAAAGTCCGTAGTTGAAAGCATTAGCCGACTAAAAGTGTGAAATGGGGAGGGGTAATTAAGTATCACCCATCTTAGCAAATGGCGCAGATGTCTGGCCAGCTCAGAAAAAATGTCCCCAGGTAAGGGTGCTTTGGCTGGTGCTAAGCGGCAAAGGTACGAGGTTCGCACATGCCCTTAGCAAACCATGAAGCCCTCTGCCAGTTTTTGCCAAGTAGGGGCAAACCTGGGATAGGTAGGAATATTATTCCAACAAACGAGATTGGCTGCAGAGGTTACAGATAGGGATTTTTACTGCATAACAATCCCTGCAGCCGATCGGGAGTCAGATTCATCTAAACTGGATTTTAAACTTTGCAACATCATAACTCAAGTCAAGAGTTCATAAGAACTAAGGAATACAGAACCAATTCTACAGCAGTAGAATGAAATAAGCAGCTGCGGAGGAGAAACAGGGGTGGCGAGAGGACTGTTTTCGCTTTGTTTGCGCACAACTCCCGTTCCTGGGAAATTATGCCTAAAGACTCTGTTTCTAAAGATTTAATTTTTGAAAGAGAAGATTTCGTTTTACCCCGTGTAAGTGTTTTTCAAGTGTTTTTTGTAAACTTAGCTGTGTATGTTCATTCTGTAAATAAATTACAATTTATTTTATCTCTTTCTTTGCTCAATCAAAGGATCCGGGTATTTTGGTGCTAAAAGCATTGTCTCCCGTGAAAGGGATCTCCCCTAATCCTGCACCGAGACATACCCACCTGATCACACCCACTCTTCCCTGCCATCTCTTCCCCTGTAAATGGTATTAACCTTCTGATTTAATACCGACTAACCTTAAAACTCACCCCACAAATTAAGCATCCCAATAGCCGGTACTCATAGCTATTGTCCCACAGTCACTCCTACCACCCACTGTGGCCAAGCACTGCCATCTATAGCACTTACTCCCTCATCTTCTATCTCTTTAAGTCTCTCATCATACCTCTTAGATTGTAAGCTCTTCGTGGCAGGGATTTCCTTTCCTATTGTGTGATTTTGCTGCGCATAATGTATTTTAATTCCCTATACTGTACTCTTTGTGAAGTGCTGAGTACATGTTTGGCGCTAAATAAAGAAAGACATACAATACAATACGGAAACTTCAAACAACTGTAAATACTGTCCACTGAAGACTTGAATCAGTAAAGATCATGGGAGAAAACTAGTTGATAATGCTTGTATTAATTGCGCCCGTGCATGAGTGGACTAAAACATGCAGCTAGAGGGAGGAATAATCAGGGGAGAGTGCTGCAGACTGAGCTCAAAGAGCCCTCGCTATAGAGACTCACAACACCCATATACAAATCCAAAACCTCAGATATATGCTGCTGTCACATGGGCATCGGGGCATGATAGAAATAAAGACATAAAGTCCTGAAAACTCACGTAATCCGCTCCCAGTAGTCTCTGCAATGCTGCAGGAACAGAAATGCTCCAGCCGATGCCCTCCAGAAGATATCAAAATAGAAAAATAGGCAGAGCCCTGTACAAAAGCTAGTAAGGAAGCTGGACAAAGGTAGCCATTGAAAAAACAATTTATTAAAGATACATCATCCCGCAGTCAACACTGATGTGTTTCGTACCTGTTTGTACTTTGTCAAAGAGTGGCATTCTTTGACAAAGTACAAACAGGTACGAAACGCATCACAAGGGACCTTGAGAATGCGTGTTATGTGCGAAACATGTTGGTTCTTGAATTGCACATGATTCAATAAAATGTTCATTTTTTTATGTCAACCTCGTTCCCCCTACTTCATCGGTGGTACTGTACGTCACAGTTTTTTCCTATTCAATATTCCCATCAGTTTGAGCTTTAAATGGTAACAATAGATAATGTTACCATAATAACATAAGGATACAGTACATTGTATCTGCTGCTGAGTTACACTGACTGAAGCAGCAATTATGTTAATCACACCATAAGGATTATAACAGGTGCACCAAACTATTGCCATTTTACATAAGATAGTAAAATTACACAGTACATTGCCACATGCTTTACATATATTGTACAAATAAACCTAAAAAAATACTTCCCCTGTCAATCCTGAGGTCCAGCCAAAATCGCGTCTCATTTGTCTGATGCTGGTCTCGCACATTGTAAGATCATGCTTCTGCTGCAGAATATCCCGAACCTCTGTCGCAGTGCGCTTGTCATTTTCATGGCTGATCTCATCCACCAAACGCATTACTCCACTGTGAAAATAAGGAACATTATAAAGATTAAAAGAGTGCAGATGCATAGGTATACTTTGTGGCTGTGTGAAGAAAAACATTATAAGCATAAGTGTATACAGTACTGAACTTACTCTGTTCTGACCCTGTGGACCCTTCTATGAATTTTAGTCAGTCCGTGGGCATGATAGGGAACACAGACTAGTGTCACCTGGATGCCCGCTTTCTATAGTCACCATTGGACGCCCGTTGTTCTGTATCCCTTTTTGTACATGTGCATTATCACCATGCTATTTTCATAGGTAATTTTTGGGGTCATTGCTGCTTTTCAGGAGCACTGCACCACAAATTAATGCATATTCAATGTGTATTCAATGTGAATTGCATCTTCGTTATGCATTATGCTGTGTTATAAAGGTAAAGCAACAGGTATACATCTACTTTTGACACCTTACAACAGTAGACACAATTAGCTTTTCCCAACACCGAATGCTGCCCTGTGACATCAGCTGTATTGTACATAAAAGCTCATAGAAATGGCATAGCCACACTCACTGATCTTAATCAGAACTAACTCTTGTTCTCTTGTTCTTTCAGATACTGTGGGGGCTATGCAGTAATCAGTGATAACTGCTTTTAAAACCGATAAATGGCTTTTAAGACCGATACTGCCTGCTGCGCGATTCATTAAGCAGTGATAAAAGTGCTTTATCGGCCTATATATCATCCATGGTAAAAAAAAAATATGTCCGATCAGGCAAAAAATGGAAAATGCGACATTTTTTGTCAGTCCATGTGATTCACAAAGCACTGATAAGTGAATCGTACTTTAAAAGCTCGTCAGATTTTTGCACCAGCTAAAGGCTGGCGCATAAAAGCTGGAGACAGTCAGAAAAGCATTGTTTATGTTTTTTTCAGCACACCATTAATACAACTACCCAGCGGGTTTCCCCGTCGATCTACGTGGGAGTCCGGGGCCCTCAGGTGATCCCCGCGGGTATCCGGGGGTGTCCACTGGCCTGCGGTGCCAATCATGTGTCCAAAAAAATCCAATACTTTTAAATAAATACACTCCCCTCTCCCCCCCCCGCCCCCTAACACATACAGTACAATAATGGCCAAAATTACAATTATCCCGATATGGATAATAGTGCATTTGTCCATTTAAAACACAACATTAAGCAGCATACAGTGGCGGCCACCTTTATCCTAATGCGTCCGGATCCGCGGCACTCGGATAATCGCAGGCAGATGCGTTTTTTTTTTGGTCCGGAGTGAATTGCGTTATTTTGGCGCTCGTAATATTAGCATTTTATTATCGCTGTCTGCAATACTGCAATACCATCTAAAAACTCAGGGGGGCGATAGCGAGCTGTTGTCTTCGAAGTCTAATACTTTAGCAGTTCAACCTACGTCAGTACACAGTCTGCGTGTGCGCGCGCAGTAATTGTAAATTTGCATATTTACTGTATACATGCATTTGCAGGGCTGTACAGTATGTCTCATTTGAAAATTGTTGAAACGCATAGGCGTGTACAGTACTGTAACAGTATCACATTTCGGCATACAGTATATAGCGCTCTCCCCTCACTCGCCCCCGCACACACACAGGATAATTTACTGCAGTATTTCAACTTCTTATCTTATCTACAGTGCAGTACACCTCTCCCACACCATTCCTTTGAATGTGTGTCTTTCTGGTTTCAATCACATTCCTGCTTGATAGTTGATGATTACTACTGCATGCACATGTAAATTCACCACTGCTTGCTTGAGTGAGTGACCAAAAAAAAATATATATTATTTTTTTTCTCCTTATTTTTTATTTTTATTTTCTCCACAAGCCTGCAAAAACCATCTTGATATTACGATATTCAATCTGTGCTGTAGCTTTTGACTGTGACCCTGTGCGTTTGACTTCACATGGTTGATTTGTGTGCTTTTTATGTACAGTACTGTATTTGGGAGTGTAGGGATCATATTATTTTGATGAACTGCCTTTTGAAATTATGTCATTTTCTTTGAACTTCATGCAGCTGTACCTGTACACCCCTCCCCCATGCACACACACACAAGGCTCGCTCAAGGATTTGAAACTCTTATCTACAGACACCTCTACAGAGTCATTCATTTTCTGAAGCTTGCCATTGTGTTTTTAATCCGTCCCTAGTCGAGCGTCACCTCACTGCGCCTGCGTGTAATCCTCTTTGAGATGGGAGCAGGCTGATTACTGCACATGACTCACCCAACCCCCTCCCAACTCCCCAACCCTTTGAGGCTTTATTTACAGTAACGCTTTGGAAAATCCCTTCTCGAATTTGATACGTAAATCTGATTTGCACAGCACTGTGAGAATTGAGAGTTAAAAAAAACATTATCTGATTCATGTTGTTTTGTCCTTCTTTCTTTTTCTTTGGTGTACTGTAGGTGTTGGGGGGGGTTGTTGTCAATGATTATGATTATCATGAATGTAAATAAATATTTATTTTATTTTATCAGGAACCAAAAAAACAAATATAAAAATAATCATGAATAATACATAATGCAGTCTTTATTAAGTTCTTCTGTCAGATGGAAATTGAGGGCCAGTGGATAATCATGAATAATGCACATTGATGATAATAATATTAATTAATAATATTTCATATATAATAATATATGTATATAGTAATATAATTTTTTCCGTCTTTATCTTCTTACTCATTCTGTGTACAGTACAGTAGTTCATTGAGAGAGGAGAGGTTTTGTGTACATCATTACTGCAGTTTAGATACTGTACACTTACCTGTACAAACAGTTCATAGACTGTACACGACACCCCCCATCTCCCCCAGTCCATCCTTTTTTTCTGAAAAAACAAGAAAACAAAAAAATTGTGCAGTTATGTGCATACTGTATTATGGCATTGTGTGCTGTGTAGTACTGTTAAACTAGTCTATACTGGAACTACTGTATACTGTGACTACTGTTAAATAGTTTGGAACCAGATGGCTGGTGCTGCTCTCTCTGGAAAGCAATAAATTGAGCAGTTAGGTGCATACTGTACTGTATTATGGCATTGTGTGCTGTGTAGTACTGTTAAACTAGTCTATACTGGAACTACTGTATACTCCGACTACTGTTAAATACTTTGTAACCAGATGGCTGGTGCTGCTCTCTCTGGAAAGAAACAAATTGAGCAGTTACTGTACTGTAGGTGCATACTGTATTATGGCATTGTGTACTGTATACAGTAGCTACTCCATATTGGACTACAGTATGCAGTTACTGTAGTACTGTCAAACTATTCTATACTGGAACTACTGTATACTCTGACTATTAGGAAAGAAAACAGTTGTGTCATACTTACCTGTATCATACTGTACTTACAATACTACAGTACAGTACTTCAGTATACCATACTACCTTCCTGATGCTTGCCCATTACGCGCGATCACAATGGGCAACACAGTCGCAATATGGTCAATATATTTATTGCATCGTTCCACGGTGAGTACATCATTCCAAAAACTCAGTATGCCTTGCGCCAACTCATCCTTTTTGGAGGGTTTCACGACTTTTCGGATATGGTCCTTCAGCTGATGCCAGACCATTTCGATCGGATTGAAGTCTGGCGATCTGTCATTGGAGGGGGAAAAAAAGGACAATTAGTTAAAGAGATACAGTACACAGTAAAAACAGTGGGAAAAAATGAGACACGGTTACCGCACTTACTCCGCTGGCATCTTCACCCAGTTGATACCATGCTCAAGGATATGCGCTGTTGACGCAGTGTGTTTCGGATCGTTGTCCTGGTAGAAACGGTGACCATCCGGGAACTCACGTGTGATGTATTCCACAATCTCAGGCACAATTTTGTCTTGGAAGAAAGCTTTATTCATGATTCCTATAACAAGAAAAGAAAAGTGGTCAAAAAATTGCACAATAGTACAGTACAGTGCGTAAGGCAAAAGCGTGTGACATACATTTTACTGTACCTTCAAAGATGACGATGCATCCTGGTCCACGCCTAGAGATGGCACCCCACACATGCATCTTCACTTGGTGTTTTGGACGTGGCTTCATAGATATGCGACCTTTTTTGTGGAATGCAAAGGTGGCAAATCTCTCCAGCGAAACAGTAGACTCGTCAGTGAAGATGCAATCCTGAACAAGCAAACAAAAGAAAAATTCGTGCGCCTGGTGATCTGTTCCTGAAACCACTCACCGTAAAATGGATTATTAAATAAATCCAAGTGTGATAAAAAAAAAAAAAAAAAAAGGGGGAAAAAAAAAAAAAAAAAATTTAAATTATAAATTGAATGGAAACGAAAATACACCTTGATGATGTGAGTAGTTAAATCCTATGAATACATATACTTTTATACCATTAATAGGTTATGTGACATGAACCATTAGGAGTGAGAGGGGTTAATTGTAGTTATAGCACAAAAAATGGCAGACGGAACCAAAATGATCCAAACACATAAGCAGCTTCCAATGCAAGGTACCCAAACCTTGCTGAATAAGGACAATAAAGAAAACAACCAGGGAAGCGCTATATTAGTTGGGATCAGGCTCAGCAGCCAATTTTATGTATAAACCACATATAAAACAATAGCATAAAATAGCATGATTGAATACACAAAAATATAATATATAAAATGAGTAACACAAGTCTCTGCCAGTTGGAGATTGTCCAGGTGATGTAAGTGCAAGTTAATGCCCCTGTCTGATGTGACAGACTCGGGCAAGAGTGACCTTTGAGAGGTATAAATCCAGAGTGGTAGCTGGGATGGAAAGCGCTACCAACTGTGCAGGTAATGAAGTGTGTAGAAATGGGAAGGTGCCGTAGGCATCAAATATGGAAAAAGCTCACCGAGACTTCAAACTCTTTGCGCTGGTGGCTCCTTTTGTTTCCTCCTTCACAGCCTCGCTGCAGAAACTCCGCTGTACAGCTCTCCTGGGCTTGCACACCAGGGATGGAACTACTCACAGGGCGCCGGGTTTCCGGGTATGACGTCACGGCCGGACGTGACGCACCAACCCTTCCCGGCTGTGCCTGGAGCTGCCGCAGCACACAGGGGCTGAGAGCCGAATTTCACACACCTCACACAGCTTCAAAGTTCCACAGCCTCCGCAGTACACTCTCCAAGGGACTCCACGTTAGACCACCAGGACTGGGGCAATGAGACAGGGATGCACAAGAGCTGCAACCCCTCTAGACTCCTCCTCCTACGCGTTTCAGCACGTGACGTGCTTTCATCAGGGATACCATGGGGGTGTTTAGAGTGGACTATAAATACCCATCTAGACAGCGGTCATCAATTAGCCTAATTGGCTTCCAATGACAATCTCACACCCTCAGTACAACAGTGCATCTCAGCACAACCCCCATGTAATGGTTCATGTCACAAAAAAACAAGGTGTATAAAGTAAAATTAAAAGTACAACAACATAACATTTGAATGAATTGATACATTATTATTAAACATTACAAAGTCCCACTGTTTATACTACATAACAAATATGCAAACACTAAACAACACATAAAGAGTAAATGTAAATCCTGAATTCATTAACTCAATTTAACATTTCAACATTACATCTTGGGATATTCCTCAAATTTGCCACAAGTATATAAATCAATAAATGGCATATAATAAAAATGTGCTAAAAATACTATACAACACTCCAAGAGTACACTTAAATGATGAACTCCCTTACTTAATTGGATACCCAATCGGTGAGTCCTGTGATGTTCAACAGAATAGCCTTAAATGCATGATTAAATTGCATCCCATACAAGAAGAGTATGGATCACCTGGGTAGAAAAAAAAAAAAAACCCACATTACACTAAAATAACATTTGGAGAACCTAGATGGAGGGGGACGTATTGGATTAATAAAAACATATGTTAAAAATATAAATATAGTTTTAAAAATCTGTGTTTAAAACTATATTATAAGATATATAAAAACCCCACACCTTCATTGAAAGGCAAGGAGATCTAAGTCCTCATTTAGACCTTTGAGGCTTAGTGTCTGTAGTTTAAAAATCCAATACGTCTCTTGTTTTCTCAATTTTAAAAGTCTATCCCCTCTCATATTTGTTTTTCCAATGTGTTCTATACCCGTGACTGTTAAACCTTCTGTACACATATTGTGTTTAATTAAAAAATGGCGTGAAACTCCATGACCTGTGAAGCCTTTTAGGATGTTTCGTCTATGTTCAGTGAACCTTTCTTTAAGACTTCGCTTGGTTCTTCCAAAACAGTAGACTCGTCAGTGAAGATGCAATCCTGGAAAGTTTCTCCACTGTCGATCCATGCCTGGGCCTGGACCACTCTCTTGATTTTGTTAACGTCCCTTATCATGGGGTACACTCTATAATGACAAGGAATAAATAATTTTCGAGGCACATTACAGTTTCTTAAACAATACTTTTACCTCTGTACTGTCCAGTACTAACCTCACACGTCCATATTTCCATCCAATTCTGCGTCTCATCTTCTTTATGCTGGTCTCGGATACAGTGAGATTGTGATTTTCCTGCAGAGTGTATTTGACCCTTATTGCACTCTTCTCATCATTCTCGTCACTTATTTTGTCGACCATAAGAGTTGTCTCCCTACAATGTACAGAAAAACAACAATCCAGTATTAATTAATTAATTAATACTGTTGTTATAAAAATATACAGACATAACTATAAAATTAGAAAGATCTACACACTATATTGTTCTATTAATATGCAGCAATATAACCAATATATATACTGTTGATATAAAAATATACAGAAACAACTATAAAATTAGATCGATCTACACAATATATAGTTCTATTAATATGCAGCAATATAAACAATATATATACTGTTGTTATAAAAATATACAGAAATAACTATAAAATTAGATAGATCTACACAATATATTGTTCTATTAATATGCAGCAATATAAACAATATATATACTGTTGTGATAAAAATATACAGAAATAACTATAAAATTAGATAGATCTACACAATATATTGTTCTATTAATATGCAGCAATATAAACAATATACACTGGCGACACACTTTATTCGAGCTCGGCTAGTCCCACGAATTCGGGTATACCCGGGTGTATTGAGCTTTGTGACTGTTTTCTGCCCGAGTGCATTGAGGTATTTTCCAGGCAGGGATTGAAGCATTTTATTCCCGCTGGCTGCAATACTGCACAGTATATATATATATACTGCATTACAATTCATGAATTTATGCCATCTGGTAGACACGCGAAGCATTGCAGCCTATTAAATCCTGATCATTATCATTTAACAGATCAGCCGCCCGTCAGCCAGGCATGAACCCAGGCTGGGAAGGCAAACGCAACGGGGCTTGTCAGAGGTGAGGAGCGGCGCATTCCAGGTATCTGCCAGGTACATACTGGGTATTTGCTCTAATAAAGTGTGTCGGTGCAGTATATACTGTTGTTATAAAAATATACAGAAATAACTATAAAATTACATAGATCTACACAACATATTGTTCTATTAATATGCAGCAATATAAACAATGATAGATATACTGTATTATATAGTTATATAAATATACTTACGCGTTAGTTACCGTTGGTGTCCTCGTTTGTTGTCTGTTTTTTCCTTGTGCATGATAGCACACGGTGGTTGCTGGCACAACGAGGCAAGAAGCAACTAACCAGCGTTGGATATCTGCAATTATGCGTCCGCTCATTTACATCTCCTTAATTCTCATGCTGAGATCCTTTGAAATCTTTTTAACAGGCATTGCTGCGAGTAGAAAGAAATACAAACACAAGAATGTATATTCGATGTTTAGTCGATGTGTATTCAATGTGTAGTGAATCCACAAAATGGATGGTGTATTTATACGTTAATGACTCACATTTGTGTACGCCCACTTTCAACACCTGTACCTCGTCGCCATGCATAAAAGGTTACACAGTTTGCATACAGTAGCCCACCACTCGATGATCTATATCTGAACTTGCCCTTGTCCAGATACTGCATTGTGCCATCTGCTTCCATGGATCAACCCCGATTCTACGGACGCAAGAAGTCACTCGCCTCTGCCTTGCCTGTCACGCAGAAAAGGCGAAAGGCAGGAGCCGTTCCCAAGCCAAGGCCAAAGAGACAGGCTAAGGCCAATAAAGAAAACCTTCTGCTGACCCCAAAGGCTAAGGGTTTTAATACACGTAAGCCTTATTATGTCAAGAAGAAATATGGTGATGTACACTCAACGCAAAACAAATGGCAGCCAACCCATCGAACCTGCAGACCACTTCCTCCAATACACTTCGACGACTCTGCCGCCGCTCTCCCTGAAATCTACAGCCCATCTTCTCCACTACTCGTCCACGACGCTGCCGCTGGTGCCCCTGAAATCCACGGGTCACTTTCTCCATTGCGCTTAGACGACTCTGCTGCTTCTCGCCCGGAAATCCACAGGTCACTTTCTCCATCCCTCTTCGACGACGCTGCCGCTTCTCCCCTCCCGGATATCCCCAGGTCACCTCCTCCACCCTTCTTTGGCGACTCTGCCGCTTCTCTCCATGGAACCCCCATCTCATCCTCCGTAGCACCCATCCACCCAGATGTGCACAGCACGCCATGCACAAGAACCAGCTCGTTAGACCGCATGCTGAATGGGATAAGTGTGGATATCCCCGGGAACTCTATTGTGCTGGCAAAGATAGATCTGCATCTGGAGACCATGCTAAATATGGATCAACGGATGCAGAAGATGGATCAAAGGATTGAGAAGATAGAGACTGACGTAGCGGGGATACATCATTTGCGTTCGGTGTTCATGCCCCTGTATCCCTGACGCCGGAGCAGGAGGGTGGCATGAATCTGATGAATGGGACCTTCGACCACCTTCCAACACCAAGCGCACCCCCTCCACCAGAAGATTTTGTGTACATGTATGCCGTTGAGGAGGAGGATAACATGACAACCCCGTCAAGACCACGAGAGGAGACAACACGGCGACCAAGACAGGAGGAAAGCTACCTCCCAGACAACCTACCCTCGCCCACCGCCACAAGCACACCCGCTCACAGAAGCACACCCGCTCCCAGAACCCAACCTACATACGCTTGCATCGATACGTGCCCGACATCATCCTGCGCGAGCTGCCACCGGCACTCAGGGAGAAGTATAGGTGTACTGTATAGAAGTATAGGAGTGCTGGTGTACCCCACAAGTATGCCTTGTTAATTTTTAAGCACCACGTATCGTACTTGGTGCACTGCGAGTGGGCCTACAAAGTGAACTATGAAGGAAATCGCGAAAAAAAGGCGCTTCCTGATAACTTAAGAAAGACCATTGTGGAGAACTTGCTGCGCTATTTTTCAATTACAGAACCTTTAATGAAAAGCATTCGAGACTGCATTAATGGCATTTTGCGCCATACAAGGCATCGGCCCTGGAAGGACAATCTGATGGGGTACGCATTTGCGTGAGTGTTCAACTGTTGTTTATTGTTTGTAAATGTTTTGTTCCAGTCCCCGAGGGCCGCAAACAGGCCCGGTTTTCACAGGTTATCCTGAAAACCGGGCCTGTTTGTGGCCCTCGAGGACTGGAGTTGAGCAGGCCTGACTGACTGTTCTGTACACCATCCTACTGTAAATGTTTTGACTTACTGTACTTAAATAATGATGGTGCGTGTTTTAACTTGTAGTAATAAAGAAATGTTTTTTCCAGTCCCCGAGGGCCGCAAACAGGCCCGGTTTTCAAAGGTTATCCTGAAAACCGGATAATTGGAATTAACCCTGACTATAGCGCTTAACCAATAATGTGTGACTTACACGTGAAACAAACAATGTGCAATATTAAACAATGTGCAATTTTAAACAATAAAAACCAGTTGTGATAACAAAAGGCCAAAGCTGCCAAAGGCTTCCCACAATGCAAATTATCTCAAACCTGCATATAATGATACAATGATGGAAAAAAGGATACCTGGCGCTTAGAATAACACTGTGTCCATAAGAAGCAAAATCAGTCTTTTGGAAATCTCCCAGAGTCCAAAACTTGAAGTTGATATCTGTGGTTTTTCTTCACTGCTGCAGCCTCCCAATTTACCTGGAAATTATAAAGGGGCACACCATTGCACAGTACTACTAATTTCTAGTGGTTTCCCCTTACATAACGTTCCCAATGTAAACTGAGTCTACTTACAGGAGTGTCTCTTTCAGGATACAGTGGAGACAATCTGTGCTTTAATCCTATCACAGTCCACCTGTTGGTGCAACCCATCGAACCCGCAGACCACCTCCTCCCATACGCTTCGACGACTCTGCCGCCGCCCTCCCAGAAACCCACAGGCCATCTTCTCCGGTTCTATCCGATGATGCTGCCGCCTCTGAAATCCATGGGTCACTTTCTCCTTTGCTCTAAGACGACTCTGCTTCTCGCCCGGAAATCCAAAGGTCACTTTCTCCATCCCTCTTCGACGACGCTGCCGCTTCTCCTCTACCGGATATCCACAGGTCACCTCCTCCACTCTTCTTCGACATCGCTGCCGCTTCTCTCCATGGAACCCCCATCTCATCCTCCGTTGCACCCATCCACCCAGATGTTCACACGCCATGCACAAGAAGCAGCTCGTTAGACCGGATGCTGAATGGGATAACTGTGGATCTCCCCGGGAATTCTATTGTGCTAGCAAAGATAGATTTGCTTCTGGAGACAATGCTAAATGTGGAGCAACGGATGCAACAAATGGATCAACGGATGGATTGACGGATGTAGAAGATAGAGGCTGACATAGCGGGTTTATTCTTATTTTTGTGTATTTTATTAGCAAGTGTAATTGCTTTCCGTTTGTAATGAGTTAAACTTGGTGCTATCACCTGATGGTAGTCTTTAGCACCTGTCATATGCATTCTCAATTTGATATATAATAATTTCCATACTGGGCTTTAAGAACAACATTGTTATACCAAAACACAGCAGTGATGTGTGGTGAAACACTCCACTCCCTACTATTTATTTAAGGACTTATGCACACTTTTAGAGTGTATGATTTAGCTATACTAAGATAACTTAATGGTGTAGATTGATTTTGAATAACTATTGTTATCTTAGTGATTAAAAGGTGTGGTTGTGGTGCTGACATCTAGTTGACCATCAATTAAGTGTAACATACTTTTGCTTAGTATGGGTGCATTTTGTTTAACATCCAATGGTTTGGAAATGAACATAAATCGCTCTAGAGACATATTGTGTACACTAAAATATAAAAGCAACTAATTTCTGGTTAAACATTAACAAGCATTTGAGTAAAAACAATCGAATTTCTAATAGTCATTTTTCTGATGATCTTTTTTATCTTGCACAAATCAAATATTAGTGGGGATTTTGGTTGGATTTGGAAAAATTTTTTGGGTCTGTGTTGACAGTGGATTAGCAGATAGTAATACAGTACCGTCTAGATGACAGGTTATATCACCAGACATCTTTAGTAATAAAATGCATTCACTTACTTTATACAATGAAATTTAAAAACACTTTAGTTTTCAAAGACCATGAGGTATAGATAACAACAATTTACATTCAGATTGCTATACAACATAATTAACTATAGTGACAACACCATAATGGTGTTAAAGGCAATATTCAAGATGCCCTTGGCGTCTCTCTCTATATGTCTATTTATTAATTTGTGGTTCCTTATAAGGGTACTTTTTTATTTTTTATTTTTTTAATATGATGACCAGAAGTTACATTCGACATTGTGAAGCAGGGTAGGGTCTCAATATACATAAGGAGAGAATGAATAAGAAAGAGGGGAGGGGAGGGTGGCGATGGGGGGGGGGGATATAGAGAGACAGGGAAGAGGGGGGAAGACAAGTGTTAGTTATTTGCCCAATCGAGTTTCATACAGAATTACAAATAGAGCTCTATTTATACTAAATAGGCTCATAAAAATGCAGGGATATCTAGATCTGCATTAAGGCCGTGAGGTGTTAGAGTCTTGAGTTGGTAAATCCAGAACGTTTCTCTTTGTCTTAAACGTCTGACTCTATCACCACCACGCCAAATCTCCATCTATGCTTTTACTCATCCCTCGCTCCCCCTACTCTGTTTTTGTCTCTACGTTTCCGAAGGGCTTTGGATCATCCCTTTACTAGGGGTAGTAGCAGAAGGGATAACAAGAAATAACGCACATCGATAGAAATTAACCACAATCACTGGTTACATCACCACTCTGTAACTCTGATACTGAAGGTAAGCGCCTGGTTCTTCCACACTGTATACTGTAGGCATGCTCAGTATGAGTATTAAAAAAAAATAGAAGACACAAACTGTACTGTACAGTATACTGTAGAAGACACATAATGTATGTGATACATGTAGAATAAATGCATAGTTTTTATTTTTTCGGGTTTATTACACTGTAAACTGTACTGTATATAAAAAAGTATTGTATACTGTACGGCCGGAAAACATTAGCATACTGTTTGAGGTACAGTATTCTATCCTAATCAATAACTACGGCCGCTAAACTGTAGACTCCGGTATGTGGTTTTTAAAATCCGATGTGCAGGCATTGTTACACAAAGCGATATTATCCATCGAAATCCCTCCATTAGCCGTTTTCTTTTCTGAGGAAAAACAAAAAGAAACGTTTTACTGTAATGGTCAGCCCCCTAAAGAAGTTCCCAGCCAGTCCCACCAATAATTTTCTCGGGTGGGGCGTCTCCTGTTCACATGCGCACGCGCCTACCGTCGATGTAATGACACGCATATGCGTTTCAAGAAGGTTCCAATTGGTCAGTATCTGCAGTACAGTACTGTAGAAGCTGCTCAGCCAATAATATTGCTTACAGGAGAATCTCTTGACTTTCGAATCGCACCGATATTGATACTGCATTGTCAAAATAAAAAAAAAACACAGAAAATAATACGGCAACAATACTAACAATACTCACCATAGAATTTCCCATTCAGCTGGCGCCGGCGCCAGTCCACTGCCAGTCCAGTATTCTTGATTATCCACGTCGATAGTTTGCAGCGGGACTAGTCCACCTGTAGTCAGCTGATGAGTTTTCAAATTGCTTAGGTACATGCAAGCTTGATCGAAACTGCACGCGAAATCCAGTTCAGGCTTGCTGGATAGACAGCAAGGGTTGTCACTGCCGGTGGGACCGTCATTGTAAGCCGTTGCTGGTGCATTGCTTGGCAGCGACTGTCGTTTCTTAGTTGGTTTTAACACGACCCTTCGCCTTTTGCCGTCATCATGATCATACATACAGGAAAAAACCTTTGATACACACCAATAACCTTCAACAAATTGTGGCTCAATACGATAAAAACAGGGATCGCTACATAACCTTTTCCTTATTGCACGCTTCCACGTATGAGGAGCTGGCGAAAATTTATAAAAGTCATAGTTTTCGATAAAATATTGATAAATTTGAACAACTGTTGCCATCTTATCCTCTGTTGCATTAATCGCGGCCCATATCAAATACGCGTAACTTCTGTCGAGTTTTTGGAAAACAGGCTGCACTTGAACACTCATGGCGGGCGGCGGGTCTGTGGAGAATACTGTAACCGAAACTGGTCTTTGTCTTTGTTTAATATGAAAAGCCTAAATTGATAAATTTTTGCAACCTCTTCCTTCAGTCTCAAGGCCAAGTTACAATAGCACACTGTGGTATATTTTTTTACACGAAACACCTGCAAGTCGACACATTACTGAAGCGCATGCGCATTACAATTCATGAATATCTGCCATCTGGCGGACACGCGAAGAATTGCAACCTATTAAATCCGAACCATTCTCAAAAAACGCATCAACCGCGCGTCAACCGCGCATGACCCACGCATGACCCATGGCTGAGAACGCAAAATGAATATGGCATGCTACAGGTGAAGTGCGTCGCATTCCAGGAAAAAGCCAGGGAAAAAACGGCGAAGTGTTAGACTCAGATGAGCCGCAGCAGTACAAGGACAGAGTGGAAGCAAAGTTGGACATGATTTTGGAGAGGATGTAGAGGGACATTGCAGGTCTCTCCCTCCCCATCTGTAGTATGTGGTCTGCCTACCTATTTTTTGTATATTAATGTTTGTTCTCCTTTTGTTTCCCATAACATTTAACATAATGTCCCATTGAATAATATTGTCTCATGAGCTGTTTTTTCATAACCCATTTTTATAGATACCTCTGTATTGGGCCATTTAAAATTGGGCTTTTAATGTATACTTAAGCGGTTTAATATTGTATTTTGCACATCCATTTGTATTTCACACTGCTGCCCTTTCATCTGGTAACAGTTTCATATGCATTTCCTTCCAATTTACATGCCCTGTATTGAGATCACGTGATCTGAGCTTTTCTCCAATCAGTTTGTGAAGATGCCATCGGCCCCACGTGTGACGTCACGGTCGCGTGAAATCTGTGGGTTTAAAAAAAGCTTTATTCATGAACATAAGAATCCCCTGAGGAAGCTACCATAGTAGTGAAATGCATAGGGGGGCACATGAGGAGACGTATAGGATTGTGACAAGTCCAGATGACACTCTACAGTCCTGTTTTGTGTTTGTGCAGACCAGACGGATCCCTTGAGAGTTGTGGAAGCTGGAGAGGATCTACACTACAGGAGACTTGCAGTACTGTTCCAGCAGATAAATAGAGTAGATCTGGTGCTCAAACAACCAATTGTACCTTATAGTTGATAAACAATCAATGATACTTGAAAAATGCCTCCTTTTTAAATCTTGAAATCGAATACAGAGTGCATGGAGAATGGTGCCTTGTGTCTCCCGTGGGTTAGACACACAAAGCCTGGCTGACACACTAATAAATCTCCTTATTTACGCACAATATGGCATGTTTACTGAATAAGATAATAGGAAAAGAGTAACTCACTTAGGTTACGCTCAATACCAAAGGGTCAATTTATGAGAGCTAAACGTAACTGCTCCAATGACGAGCACTTCCAGACACAATCCAGAGATATTAATAACAGGTTTCTGGAGATATGGGTTCAAAAATGTAATGGACACTTGGGAGGAGGTGAATGATATGGATCAGAAAACCCGTTTGGTTAGAAAACCTAAAAAAACTTTCTCAAAACAAAGTCCATTGTTCATTGTTCAATTCAGCTACCAGGCGGCTCAGATAAGGGGTATTGTTAAAAAAACATTGATATTTCCTGACCCTGGACCTGGTCCTTGGACCGCAGTTGCGAGCAAGCCCCACGGTAAAGCCTGGATGACACGCTAATAAATCTCCTTATTTACGCACAATATGGCACGTATACTGAATAAGATAATAGGAAAAGAGTAACTCACTTTAGAGTCCTGATGAATCTTGAAGGCGGTCCTGGGAAGTACATCCGCTGTAGGAAAGTAGCAGGAACAAGAATAGGAAAACCGGAGCACTATCCAATGAAATAAGGATCCCGAGGGGGCTACCTCATAAAAAAGTCTTTATTGGGTCATTCAAAAAACGAATTCCTAAAGAGGTAGTGGAAACACACAACTCGCTTCATGCCAATAGTGCTTCATCATGGTGTGAGAAATTGTAAAAAAACCTGGCTTATTTTAATACAAGTGCGGGTGTTATGTCAGGCGTTGTACCCAATCTATCTCACATTCCTCCTCAAGCTATAGGGAAGCATAAGTTTCTATTGGTTAAGGCAATAGTGAAAAAGAAAACTGTATTTGTAAATAGAATCTAAATTGGAGATTGTACTACAGAATCACCTGACGTCAGACATAAGCCCAAGTTTGGAGGCGCCCTCACCTCACAAGCATGCTACCCCACGTCAACCCCTTCAAAAACAGAAGAATCTAAATTGGAGATTGTCATGTTCAAAGCCTGCAGTTCCCATACTTTTCCACCGGGATTGTTGCTGCTCTGCTAGCTCTCTCAAGGAACATTCCAGACCCTGTAACCTGAAAACTCTGCACCTGTGCTCTACTCTCAGCCTGCCTATATAAACTTCCTCTTCCTGTCTGTCAGTGCCTGTTTATACTGGTTACACAGCTCCTGCTAGGTTCTTGTATTTACTGATGTTGCTATTGCTATTATCCTGTTCCAGTCTCCTTGTTGCCAACCTCTGCTTGTGACCCTGACCACGCTATCTGCCGCCTGCCTCCGATCTCTGCTTGTTACCTCGGCCACGCTCCCTGCTGTTCCTGCTGCTGGGATCAACTCCAGCCGATGATCAACCCTTGACAGAATAAACAGGCCCTACCATGGATCCCGCCAGAGCAGACCTGACCCAGGCTCGGACGATTAATGACTTGCAACGTATCATGGTTGGCTTCCAAGAACATGTTTTCAATCGTCTTGGTCGTGTGGAAGAACATGGTGCCCGCCGGGAAGGATGTGTCGCACGCTTGGAAGAAATTGCCATCCGCTCTGATGAATGAGCCGCCACCGCAGCAGCTGAAAACCGTGAGCTATGTGCAGTTTTAATCGCTGTGTCTGTTAAAAACACTGTGCCTGTGCAAACCACTCCCCATGTGCCCCTTCCGGAATTGTTTTGGGGAAAAAACAATCATTCTTGTATTTCCTTAATCAAAACAGACTTGTGTTTAAGCTCCAGTCCACCATCTATAATACCGACGAAGCCAAGGTTGAACTGATCATAACCCTGCTCAAGGATGAGGCCCTTGCTTGGGTCTCCCCTATGTTAGAACAGGATAGCCCACTACTAAGTGATCTGGAGGGATTTATCGAAGCCATGAGTCTGATTTTTGATGACCCAAACAGTGGTGCAACCGCTGAGGCAACTCTGAACAATCTTCAGCAAGGAAGACGTTCAACAGCTGAGTACGCTGCTGAGTTCCGCAGATGGGTTACCGATACTGAGTGGAATGAGGCCGCTCAGAGATATCATTTTCGTCAGGGTCTCTCTGAGCAAATTAAAGATGAACTGGCCAGGGTGGTGCCTCCAGAGTGGTTTGAGGAATTTGTCCGTTTATGCATTCAAATCGATCGAAGGCTTACAGAAAGAATACGGGATAGACAGGGGTTCATGCCAAACACCTCCGGGGTCAGAGATGTCAGCACCCCAAGGCTTTCCAGGGAGACCGAGGAAGAGCCGATGCAAGTAAACACATTGCAGTGACCTATTTCAACTGGAGAAAGAAATAGACGGAAGATCTGTGTGTTTTGCGGAAATGGGGGACACTATCGCACTGATTGTCCAAAAAAGTCCTGGCGGTCTTCTTTCCAGAGCCCTAGGAGAAATCAACTGCACGCCATTTCAAAGACGAAGTTTTCTCTGCTTCTCAAAATAAAGGTAACCCTCCTTCTCTACATCCACACCTCCTGATCCCTATTACAATCGAGGAGAGAACACATAATTTTTCAAGCACATTAATGGTCAACTCAGGGGTGTCAGGGAATTGTATGGACGTAGAATTCACCAAGAACCATTCGGTATCTTTTATAGCCAAGGAATCACCAGAAAGGATGGAAGTCGTTCACTGTTCTCCCTTGAACTCTGGACCTGTTACCCATGAAACAAGTAACTTAACACTAATCATGGAGCCCAATCACCAGGAGAAGAGTTCATTTAGTCTCATTACTTCACCTTTGTTTCCAGTGATTCTGTGAATTCCATGGCTCATGATCCACAATTCACTAATTGACTGAAAGACCAAGAAACTCATGTTTCCCTCGGCGCACTACCAGCTAGCCGTCCTACTTAAAACTCCTATACCAGAGTGTGTGGAAATATATAAGATTTCCTCATCCCAAGAAAATCTACTGCAAACTCCATACTCTGAGGTTTTGGATGTGGGTGACAAGAAGAACGCGGATACGCTTCCCCCACATCGTTCTTACGACTGCCCCATTGAATTTTTAATGGGTGCTGCCATTCCTTTTGGAAGAATCTATTCCCTCTCAGAATCAGAATTGAATGTCCTCAACGACTACCCACAGGAGAACCTGTCGAAAGGTTTCATCCGGCCCTCCACTTCCCCAGCAGGCACTGCTCTCTTCTTTGTGGGAAAGAAAGACGGTTTTCTACGTCCCTGCATTGACTTTTGGGAACTAAATAAGATCAATGTGAAGAACAGGTATCCGTTGCCTCTGATTCCTGAACTATTGGAACGAATTCGGTCGGCCAAAATCTTTACCAAATGAGATCTCCAAGGGTCGTATAATTTGGTCCGCATCCGACCGGGTGATGAGTTAAAGACAGCCTTCCGGACCCCTTATGATCACTATGAATAGCTAGTGATGCCTTTTAGACTCTGTAATGCTCCTGCTAGCTTCCAGCATTTAATCAATGATGTTCTCTGAGAGTTACTGGACCAATTCATAGTGGTATACCTGGATGATATCCTAGTCTTCTCAGATAATATCATGGATAACCAGAAACATGTCTGGATCATCTCCAAAAGCATAAATTGTACATCAAATTAGAAAAATGCAAATTTGAAAAGACCAGCATGCAATTTCTCAGTTACGTCATCTCCCCTGAGGGTTTGAGTATGGACACAGGCACGATTCAAGCCGTGGTGGAATGGCCAACTCCTTGAAACGAGAAGGACATTCAGAGATTCGTGGGCTTTGCTAATTTCTATAGATGTTTTATTAAAAATGTATCTGGCATTAATGGCCCAATCACCCGACTCACACAGAAAGAACTCCCCTTCAAATCCTGAAACGGATGCGGCATTTGACAGTTGAAGTCACATTTCACATCTTCTCCTATCCTCATTCATCCAAATCCCGAACTACCATTTGTCATGGAAGTGGACACATACGACTCCGCTGTTGGTGCCATCCTTTTACAAAGAATTGGACCCAAGATGCTCCTTCATCCTTGCGCTTTCTATTCATACCAAATGTCAACAGCGGAAAAAAATGACGACATCGGGAACAAGGAACTTTTGGCGATTAAAGCTGCATTCTCAGAGTGGAGGCATTTACTTGAGGGGCCAATCACTAATTTGCTGTCATTACGGATCACAGTAACTTAGAATTCATTTGATCCGCAAAGAGGCTATCTGCGCAACAAGCCAGGTGGGCGCTATTCTTCACAAGATTTCAGTTCCACATCTCTTATCACGCTGGTTCCAAGAATGGGAAGGCTGACGCCATGTCACGGTTATTACCTAATTCTTATTCAGGTAAAGCGCAAAAGGTACTATTCTACCAAAGAAGAATTTTTTGGGAGTTACATTTTCCGCAGATCTCCTCACACAAATTAAGGGAGCCTACTCAAATGACCCTTTTCTTAATAAGCCTCCACCAGAAGCTGAACTATTTCTAAGTGATGGTCTGTGGAACTGTTAGGACTGTCTATTTGTCCCTAAAGAGGTAAGAATAATGCACAACTCCCGACCCGCCGGTCACTCAGGTGTCCTCAAGACACAGGAATTGTTGTCCCGCTCTTTTTGTGGCCTAAAATATCACAAGATGTTAAAGACTATGTCTTCTCCTGTGAGACCTGTGCTAGGACCAAGACTCCTCGAGCATCCCTGAGAGTTTGCTACAGCCTCTTCCAATTCCTTCTCATCTTTGGTTGGGGGTCCAAATTAATGGATTTTATTGTTGACCTATCCAGATCAAGTAAAACCATTCTTGTAGTAGTGGATCGACTTACAAAGATGGCTCACTTCATTGCTGCACAGAATCTCCCTTCTGCAGACCAGACAGCCAATTTGATCTTGAAAGAGGTATTCCAGCTTCACGGGACTCCAGATAAAATTGTATCTGATAGAGGGGTGCAATTCACTTCAAGATTTTGGAGAACTTTCTGTTCCTCTCTAGGAATTTGGTTAAATTTATCATCTGGCTATAATCCACAATCGAATGGCCAGTCTGAAAGGACAACCCAGACTTTGGAACAATACTTACGGAATTTTTTTTGCCACCTCCAGGATGACTGGATTGACTTTCTACATCTAGCTGAATTTTCATACAACAACTCACACCATTCATCGACACAAAAGAGTCCATTCTTCTCAAACATCAAATTTCATCCTAAATGTATTCCTCACTTTCCATCTTAGGATCCAATTACGGCAATTACGGAGAAACTTGAGATTCTGTGAGAAATCCAGGAGACCCTCAAAGAGACACTTCGTGAGGCTTAAGTACGGTACAAAAAAAGCAGCAGACCAACACAGCAGACCCTCCCCAGAGTTTCACATTGGGGAGAAGGTCTGGCTTTCAACGAGAAATTTACGATTGAAAGTTCCAACCATTAAATTGGGATAAAAATACATTGGGTCATTCCGCATTTCTGCATGCATAAATCCAGTGTCCTTTAGATTAGAACTCCAAGAGGCTATTAAAATACACCCAGTTTTTTCACATCTCCCTGCTAAAACCATTCAGAGAGAATCCATTTCGTGGATGAAGTGTTCTTCCCCCTGATCCTGTCTTGGTGACGAAGAAGAATTCATTGTGGAGAGAATTTTGGACTCCAAGTTACACTGAGGGAGACTAAAGTACCTGATCCACTGGGGGAGCTATGGCCCAGAGGAGAGGACCTGGGAACCGAAAGATTTTGTACATGCCCCACGACTAGTCAGAGCTTTCCACCGGAGATATCCATACAAGCCTAGGAAGGCTTGTCCGGAGAACGCTCTTGGGAAGGGGGAGTAATGTCATGTTCTAAGCCTGCTGTACCCATACTGTTCCACCAGGATTGCTGCTGCTCTGCTAGCTCTCCCAAGGAAAATTCCCGACCCTGTAACCTGACACCTCTGCACCTGTGCTCTACTCTCAGACTGCCTATATAAACTTCCTCTTTCTGCATGTTAGTGCCTGTTAATACTGGTTCCTCAGCTCCTGCTAGGTTCTTGTGTTTACTGCTGTTGCTATTGCTATTATCCTGTTCCAGTCTTCTCATTGCCGACCTCTGCTTGTGACCCTGACCAAGCTGTCTGCCGCCTGCCCCCGACCTCTGCTTGTGACCCCGACCACGCTCCCTGCTCTTCCTGCCACTGGGATCCACTCAAGCCTAACATCAGACACAAGCCCATGTTTGGAGGCGTGCTCACCTCATGAGCACGCTACCCCAGGTCAACACTTTCAAAAACATTATAACTTTATTTAAATGAATTGTAGACAGATTAACCAATAGGCGGCAAGAATATCATAATTATAGAATAAGATCACATAAGATTGAAGAGATATCCATGGGAACTTTATCCAGCAAACTATATTAAAAACCATATTAAAAACAATCTGAATTACACGGCAAGTGAAAAAAAGAAGAAAGAGAGAAAGAAAAAAAAGGGGAAAAAGAGAGGAAACAGAAAAAGGAGGAAAAAAGGGGGGTAACAGAGGAGGAAAAAAGGGTTGAAAAAAAGAAAGAAAAGATTATAAATAATATAATATGAAATAATCATAAACATATATTCCTTTATTAGATACTAGAAAAAAATAATAATAATAGAAAATAAAGACATTATATCATCATAAAAATAGAGAGGGGACTCAGGAGGTTTATGAGGTACAGATGGAATTTATCCATGCCCATACACATATAGCACAAACTAAATGTACCAAATCCCTCAACTCACATTGGAAAGGAATATAAACCATGAGTTAAATATGAACCCTCATAATTGTAAGGAATCAGGGAACACGTCCCCCGCGGCGTGTTCCCTCCTTACCTGCTGCTCCACAAACCTCCGTGCTTCTTACAGACATGTGCACCCACAGAGAACTTTCAATGTTTCCACAGAGCTTTGCCCCCACTCATGATGCGCGACCGCCACGCGTGGCGCGTACATGTGACACATGTGCACTGCTCCCCAGCTGCGGGTCAACCTTCAGTATCACTCCCACCTGTCTCCTCACCTCCCAGCCTATCACTGCCTCTGAAGAGGCCACTCCTCCACTCTTCTGCTCCACCCCCGGTCTCATTGGTCACATCCCTTCATTTATGCTCAGCTGTTCCCTTCTTTGGCTGAGCATAGTTCATGGTAGCCTTGTGTTTCCACGTCCCTGTTCCTGCTGCGTTTGTATTGTACCTTGCCTTACCTTGCTTTGCTGTCCGATCTCCTGTGTACCGACCAGGATTGACTAAGGACCCTTCTCTGGATACCGACCCGGCTTGCCTCTGACCTTCCGTACATCTCCATCCCTAATCACGGCATTCGGACAAACTACTATCCTCCTGGCTCCTATCTTTGACCACGGCACCCCGGACACCGACTACTCTCCTGACTCCGACCTCCGACCCCGGCAACTATCAAGATTAATCTATCCTCTCCAATCCTGACCCAGCGACCTTGACTATCCACTCTCCAGACGTGCCTCTGCTGCTGTGGGTGGCACAGTATATACGTTCCCACCTCAGTACCAGGGTCCCACCTTGTTCGTGGTGAGTGCAAGCATTACAGGGTGAGCACTCCATTACAAGGTGGCAGGAAATCGCAGATTCCTGCATGAGAGTCCAACTAGGACAGAGGGACCAGGGGTTGACCGATAAGACGGTGATATACTATATAACTTTTCTACCCATGAACTAACACAAGCTGAGGTGAGCATTCTACACAAGGTTTTATCTTTTGTTCCTACCCATACTCAAGATCTGTTTGACAATGTCTCAACTTTTATGGGGCTACTGGAGAGAGACACACAACAACGGATTGGCAACTATAAAACCAGCTTCAGCAATATTTCGAGGGATGAACAACGAGCACTTAAGGCTTTACAGGTCCATGACAATATAGTCATAAGGGCAGCAGACAAGGGTGACGGCATAGTCATCATGTCTTATGTTCAGTATAAAGGAGAAATACTGCTTCAGTTGAACAACAGGTAGAAAAAAAGGCAGTGCACTGCCTAGAAACACATGAAAAAAAGGCAGTGAGAAGGATAACTTGCTCAATGACGCTGTAAGGAATCCACTACTGGCTTTGACTATAGCCTTGCAGACCTGTGCAGTTGCAAGCTTCCTCTGGCAATCTATGGCACAGGTGCTGCCTCTCATTGCAGCTTCTGCCCTGTGCTCTTTCATTGGAGGAATTCTCACACACCCTCCTCCTGTGATTGGATCTCCGCCCTTTATATCCAGGGCGTTGGCACTGAACCAGTGCCGAGCATAACCATTTCTACCTCTATGTTACTGTCTCTACCACAAACCACCCCAGGCCTCTCTCCTAGCGTTCTTACCTTCCAAGTTCCTGAGTATCCAGAGGTCTGTTCTTTCTCCTGTGCTGAAGCGTTGTTGCCAGCACTGGTAACTGCTGCATTCCCTCCTAGCAGGGGCTACCCTTCCTGTCCTGCGGCCTGCTGCTATTCTCCTGCAGTGGCCTGTTCCTGGACGTCTGTGCTGAAGCGTTGTTGCCAGCACTGGCCTGCTGCTATCTCCTTGCAGTGGCCTGCCCTGGACGTCTGTGCTGTAGCGTTGTTGCCAGCACTGGCCTGCTGCTATCTCCTTGAAGTGGCCTGCCCTGGACGTCTGTGCCAGCACTGGTATCTGCTGCATTCCTTCCTAGCAGTGGCTACCCTTCCTTTCCTGCGGCCTGCTGCTATCCTCTTGCAGTGGCCTGCCTTGGACTTCTGCGCTGAAGCGTTGGTTCTTCCTGACGCTGCCCTGCGGTGAACTTCGGCCAGCCTGCTGTCTCCTCCTGCTGAGATCGGCGTCATGGGCCGAGGCCGCTCCTCGCGCAGAAGCCACCCCTGCGCTCACGCTCCTAAGCTGAAGCGGGGAACTCCTGACTTCCTGTTGCCGAACTCCTGCTTCATTAACGACGATGCTGCCTTCTCCAATCCTGACCCTGCGATGTACGACTACGAACTGCGCACTCCGGATCAGTCTGCGTGGACTAAGGTCGGTGATTATATAACCCCACCTCAGCCCCGCGGTCCGGTCCCGGTTTGTGGCGAGCATCGGCGTAACAGTATGCTTGGCCATTTAAAACCGGACCGCGCCGTGGCGGGGGATGGCAATTTACCAACTGAAGTTATGTCCCGGCCTGCGTACCAGTCCCACTCTGAAGGCCAGTATTTGTGTGAAGTACTACCCCTGATTGATGAACTGTTTACCTATGAAGGTTTAACCCCTTTACAAAGACAATGCCGTTGTGATCTCTTTATTAAGGCTTACTGCATCCAGAACTTAAAACAGTCTCTGGCCGCTTGTATTCGCTCTCCTGATTCCCCTATAACCTGGGATAACGTGTACCCTATGGAACTGGCCGACGCCCAAGAGGCACTCTACGTCCTGGCTTCATCACTGGACATTCATCTAGTACAACAGGGCGCCCTCCTCATGTTGGCTCAGTCTCAAGATACACTCCATGTACTTTCCTCAACACTAGATATTCACATAATAGAACAGGATCCCCTCCTTGCCAGCTACGCTGCTGCCTGGCAGATTCTCTATGCTGCCAGTCCTGTTGCTAAACCTGTGGGGGTACCTCTCTCTCCTAAGAATGGTCAAACCATCTCTCTGTCGCTGACCGCTAGGGAAGAAGCTGCCACGCTCCCTAATCCTGAGTTAACCTCCCTAAGTTCTGTCCCTGAGGTTATTTCGGTCTGAACCCCTGCTAGTCAGGCCTATGAGTCCCCCACTGTAAATCCCTGCAGTCCCCAGGTCAGTGTGTCTTCCCTAGCACCAGAGAATGAGTCCTGTTTGCCCTCTTTTCCTAACCCAAAAATTCTAAGCTCTGTTTCCGAGGTTTTTTCTGTATTAACCCCTGCTAGTCTGCTCTGTGAGGTCCCTACTGCTAACCCTAGTATTCCGCAGTCTAATGATAGGTCCCTAGGGCAAGAGGCAGCACCCCCTATGACCCCACTCTCGGAGACTAGCTTCTATTTCTCTGATTCTCAGGTACAGAGTAATTTAACCCTTGAGGTTTTTCCTATGTTAACCCCTGCAGGTCAGCCCTATGAACCTTCCTTGGTAAATCCCTTTAGTTTGTCAGTCAGGGAAACCTCCTTAGCCTCAGAGGATGAACCCCTTATGTCCCCTGACTCAGCTAAAATTCTCGGGGCTATGCCCCCTGAACTTTCGGCAATAATAATGGCTCCAGTAAAAAGTATTCTGGAGCCGTTTGTTTCTCTAAACCTGTTCGCAGAATCCCTACTCCTAGGTATTTCGCTCACCCCGTCTGTCACTCAGAGAGCTGAGACCCCTGCTTCTGAGCATAGACCCCTTTTCGTGGAATCTGTTGTCGTTTCTGATGTCCCAGACACTCTTTCCCAAATTTACCAACCTTGCCTAGCTTACTTCTGTCTGTCCTATCTGTGATGCCTATCACCTTTACTAAAATTTCTGTTTTGCAAGGTATTTCTCCTTTTAAATCTGTGATACCTGCAATTCCTTTAATCGGTTCCAGGTTCAGCAGGGAGAGATGGAGCACTACCGGAAAAAATTGCTGGAGAGTGTGTTCCCAATAAAAATAAGGTTTATTGGATCAGAGCATGATAATAAGGATGAGCCCTAGGGCCCCCACCAACGCGTTTCGAGCTTCCGCTCGAAGCTCGAAACGCGTTGGTGGGGGCCCTAGGGCTCATCCTTATTATCATGCTCTGATCCAATAAACCTTATTTTTATTGGGAACACACTCTCCAGCAATTTTTTTCCGGTAGTGCTCCATCTCTCCCTGCTGAACCTGTCTACTACTCTGGAGAACCGGCAGCACATACCTATGAAGAACCCACTGAAGACCCATCTGCAAAAAGTGAGTGAATTACTCCAGTTAACACCACAGGAATCCTTTTCAATGTTACAGACCAGACACAAGCAAGTGTGAGTATTCATCATTACAAAGGTGTTACTCTTCTGGTATATTGATCAAATGGATGTGATGTTTCAGATTATAGATGGTCCATTAAAGTGTGGGATATCTCTGGGAATGGATTGATTTTTTCATTATATTGTTACAACCTATATTGGTCAGGTCTATGTTAGAGCACCATACAGCTTTGTTTTGCTCTTTAATCGGTTCCAAAACCCCTGTCACTAAGTTTCCCATGGAGTCTGATGCCCTCACTAGGGATTCTCAGGGACCCAATTCTGAAACAAGCAAGATGTCCCTTGTGTCTGTTGGAGAATTTACCCCAGTTTCTCTCACGGATCATGCCACAGCCTCCGGGATGATTAAAAATGACTTTAAGTCTGGGATGCCCATGCCTGTAATAATACTGTTTCACGCTGATTCACCCACAGTATTCAGGGTATCCACTACTGACTGTATGTCTACTACCACGTACTCAGGGGTATCGCATTTGGAACTTTCCCTTTTTTCAGAAGATCCCGTTTTTAAAATTGACTTATATTTCTCTGTGTCTTCCACAATACTTGGGGTACTTGCTATTGACTGTCCTGTCCCAAAACTAGGGTTACCTCTCAAGAAGGTGCCTGGAGCTACCGATGTTAAAAACCCTATATTTAAAACAGTAACAATTTGCATTGCTTCTCCCACAGTATCATGTGAGACCTGGGTACCTGGGACCTCCACTCCGAAGCCAAGCTCTAGTTCTCTGTCTTCTTTCTCTGTGTTGGAGGCACCCAGCTTTAACCCCAAGACTTTTTTCCCTAAGGCTGATGCACTGCTTAACCGCCTGCCTTTTTTTTTGGATAAAATCTGTTTTCTCACCTTTCAAACAGATTCCTTACTCGCAGGTCTCTGTGCGGTGCCCAAAGTGCCCTTTCTGTATGGCAATTGGCCTCTCTCTAAGACGAAGACACCCTTACTGGACCTCGTCGCTTTACCTGAAGCGTCCATCCCTGTTCTCTATGGGTCCACTATGGGTATAGACATACTTATTATGTCCTTCGCCAAGGCCACAATTTCGGATTTGATTCTCTCTAAAGATCACAAATCAAAGGAAGCGGATCCTTCTTCAACTGCCAGTAACATGACCAAGAGTTGCATACACACTGCTACAGACTCTCGCAAATTGCTTGGGATAGCAACCCTGCTTGGTATCAAAAGTACCGCTGCAATAGTGTGTAGTGAACCCTCCCGCCCCATTCCCTTGCTAACCACCACCCGGAATTCCTTGGAAGCTAAAGACTCTCGCAACTCCCTCCGTGCTGATTTCACCAAAGACATTGCCTTCTCTGAAGGACCCTCTGCCATTTTTGTCCGACAATCTGTGTCCTGTGTCCCGTACTCTTGGACTATTACTATGCACCGGACACCTGGCTACTGCCCTTCTGATGTTCCCATTCCAGAGCCCTCAGGTCCCATTGTCCATGTACCAAGAACTGCAGTACCACCGCTGTCTTTCATGGCACTCGCCAATGTACACCTGGATTGTGGACCTAATTCTCGCCGGAGACACTTCAGGAACAACTCAATGTCTCCCAGACCTATGAATGGTCCTGTTCACACAGGCTTCTCACCCAGTGGTGAGGGTACTGTAAGGAATCCCAAAAACTATGGGTTTTCAACGCCACCTCTCGCCTAAGGAGGTTTAGGAACAATTCCATGTCCCCCAAATCTGTGATGGATCTTGTTCGTCCGGAGGCCTCACCTGAAGGGGGGGGTACTGTAAGGAATCCACTACTGGCTTTGACTATAGCCTTGCAGACCTGTGCAGTTGCAAGCTTCCTCTGGCAATCTATGGCACAGGTGCTGCCTCTCATTGCAGCTTCTGCCCTGTGCTCTTTCATTGGAGGAATTCTCACACACCCTCCTCCTGTGATTGGATCTCCGCCCTTTATATCCAGGGCGTTGGCACTGAACCAGTGCCGAGCATAACCATTTCTACCTCTATGTTACTGTCTCTGCCACAAACCACCCCAGGCCTCTCTCCTAGCGTTCTTACCTTCCAAGTTCCTGAGTATCCAGAGGTCTGTTCTTTCTCCTGTGCTGAAGCGTTGTTGCCAGTACTGGTAACTGCTGCATTCCCTCCTAGCAGTGGCTACCCTTCCTGTCCTGCGGCCTGCTGCTATCCTCCTGCAGTGGCCTGTTCCTGGACGTCTGTGCTGAAGCGTTGTTGCCAGCACTGGCCTGCTGCTATCTCCTTGAAGTGGCCTGCCCTGGACGTCTGTGCTGAAGCGTTGTTGCTAGCACTGGTATCTGCTGCATTCCCTCCTAGCAGTGGCTACCCTTCCTTTCCTGCTGCCTGCTGCTATCCTCTTGCAGTGGCCTGCCTTGGACTTCTGCGCTGAAGCGTTGGTCCTTCCCGACGCTGCCCTGCGGTGAACTTCGGCCAGCCTGCTGTCTTCTCCTGCTGAGATCGGCGTCATGGGCCGAGGCCGCTCCTCGCGCAGAAGCCACCCCCGCGCTCACGCTCCTAAGCTGAAGCGGTGATTATATAACCCCTCCTCAGCTCCGAGGTCCGGTCCCGGTTTGTGGCGAGCATCGGCGTAACAGACGCTCCTTTTTCCAATAGTATTTTATATTATATGCTGTAAATTGATGATGTGTTTATGGTCTGGAAGGGGCAAGAAACTGAGCTTTTGTCATTCATTGCTCATTTGAACAATATACCATGCCTTACGGTCAATTACCGCAAGACTGATGTCACATTCCATGACATAGTGGCCTACAAGGACAATGGTGGTTTATCCACCAGATTGTTTCATAAGTCAACTGATCAGAACACACTGCTGCATGTGACAAGTCACCATCCACCGCCATTGAAGTATGGACTTCCGTACCCCCAGATGTTACGGGTACGGAGGATTATGAGTAACCCAATAGTGCTTGAAGAGGCACTGCAGAAGATGGCAACACGGTTCCAAGATAGAAGCTATTGTGCTAAGGACATCAAGGAAGCTTTGTTTAAAGCACTACTGCCTAATAGGGTTGATTTACTCAGATAGCTCAAGGAAAGGCTGACATGAATCGCTTCAATATCATGAGCACATTCAGCACTGCATCAAGTCACATTAAACGGAGCATACAGGGTCACTGGCATATACTGGCCAATGACCGCACGATTGGCAAGAATGTTGTAGCCCACTGCTTTTTTGCTGAGGGGTAAGAACATTGGCGACATGCTTATGAACTCTGATCCTGTGACAAAGTACACCAACCATGACCTAATTAGCAAGAAAACCAGGTGTATACAGGTGTCATGGATGTATAAACTGACAGTTTCTCCAAACTGGTACATCTTATGCTCATCCCCATGATGGTAATCCAATTAAAATAAAACATTACCTCAATTTTGAATCCAAATATGTAACATATTCTATTAAAGTCCCTTGTGGGCTTTATTACATTGGTAAAACCACGAGGATGTTGAAGGAGTGAATTGCCATTCATAGAAGCTCAACCAGGAAAGCATTTTTGGGCACAGACGGTGACAAAGATCTTAAATGCCAACCGGTGGCAACCAGAAAATATAAGCACAGCCTGGCAACCATGCTTTGTATGCCCATATTGAAGGTACGGGCTTCCCCCCATAGGGGTGACAAAAATAAACTATTACTACAGTTGGAGGCCAAGACTATCTACAAAATCAGGACTTTGACATCTAAGGGGCTCAACGAAGATGTTCAGTTGGGGTGCTTCTTCTGAAATAGGGGTCCCTTTTTCTCACCATGTTCTATGCCTGAATGTCATATCCTGACCCAATTTGTTAAAGTGTTATTTAGCACACCAGGAGGGATATCCAGAAGATCCAGAAGATCCAGAAGATTGCTCTGGGCACATATTTAGATAATAGTGCTGCAGTTCACACTACTTTGTCCAAATGCTGCAATAGTGTCTAAATATTTGAGGTGTTGCTACCATTAGAGTGGTCCTATGGACCTTGGTATCATCTGCGCTTCATTATTATGTAGTTTGTATTAGTACTCACACATGTTTTCTCATTTGTACAGCACTACACTACCCTTTGCACACCCCCATCCTTTCAGTGCCATCGCATGGACAGTATTCATGATTGGGCATCCAGCTTCAAGCATCAAAGAGTCTGGCTGCATGGACCTTGATGCGCACGCACGGCGCCATTGTCAGGGCAACTACAGAAAGCTTTATACTATCGAAACAGCTGAGTTGTAAGGAACGATGTCAGTAAACCAAGGATGGTATCCATAACAACGCTGACGTTATAAAGATCTGTTACATAATGGACATTTAGCCTGTCATATGATGCTGCTGTCAGCTGCTTTTTTGCAATTGGTTTATTAGTTTATTGGTTTGGGAAGGTCACCAACCACTTGGGGTGATTTGTTTGCACCTTTGTGTGTATATGATATGGGTTGTGGGTCATTTGTCTCATACATAACCCTGAGGAAGGTCCCTTTTACGTGGACTGAAACGTTGGTCTTTTTGATGTACTATTTTCACTAATACACCTTTTATTCTTCAACATGTTGCGTGCTGTCTCTTGATTTCTGGATATATGTGAATCGTATATTTATATTAATCTTATGGGACATGCACCATCTACTTTTTTTTGCCTTAAGGGAGTGACAACTGACATTGTTGAATATATATAAAAACAAAGACAATAAAGTAGCGCTGTAATATGCACCTCTATGTGTATAACATTAGTAATGACTAGGCAAATGGAACCCAAATTTTATGGTATACTAGGGACCACTAAATGTCCGTGGACTTTGCGTGACCGTAATGGTAATAGCCTAGAATAATGTATACACATATATACTAACATCAATAAATAAAACAATATCCAAATCAATGACTGTAAAAAATGAATTAAGTCCAACGTCAGACAGTGGAAGTGAATCCTGACTGGAGCAGACTGCAGCTTCTAAAATGATGTTACCACATCAAAGATATCTAAATGAAAAAAGGGAAGAAAAGAAGCGCAAGCTCCATAGCATAATGCTGTATAGGTACGTTTTAATAATACAAATTAAAAGAACGGCTCTCTTGGACATGCACTCACAAGAGGACTGAATAAAAAAGCGTGTATGAGATTCAATCTCAAAGGCAGTGACGTCACCATCAGACGTAGACAGAAGTACTGATCGCCGATGGAACAGTAGTCCCCAACCAGGTATGGTACAGATATGGAGCAGTTATGCACGTAGCAAATGTCCCAAATAATGTCCCAATAGACTCACGATACTCCGGGTCTCAACCGCAGGGAGCCTGGATGTTAATCCGATGAAAAGTCTCCACACAACTTTCTGCCTTTGCCGGGTTGGAGGGGGGTTCCCGCTTCATACTGCTCTGAGTGTATCCGGAGCCGTGCCTTGATGTGATAGAGGCAGGCTGCAGGGGCTTCCTCGTGGGTATGTGGCGGGACTTCCGTATAATGACGACAGTGCGTATAGCGTAACATCCTGACACATTTCGTCACGTGACTTCATCCGAGATATACTGTATATACTGGAAAGAGAGAGACAGAGAGATGAGAGACAGAGAGAGAGTGTGTGGGACTAGTTTTGCACCTGAGAAAGTTTCAAATACTATCAATAAAGTCAATTTGCAATTGACAATGCACAGGCAATCTTTTATTATACTCCTGACATTGACCAGTGATAAACGTTAAACTGCCTTATTTTAGGGATGGTATTGATTTTTTTTTGTTCACTTTACACAATGCTTTCTATAACTGAGAGCTAAGAGAACATAAGTGTGGCTCCATCAGTATGGGGAGAGCACATGATTAATGTGCAGTATAAATGTCAAACTAGAAGCATACATTTTTCTTGAAATAAGCTATAAACAAATTTATTTATTTATTTATAAAATATTTTACCAGGAAGTAATACATTGAGAGTTACCTCTCGTATTCAAGTATGTCCTGGGCACAGAGTAAAACAAATAATACATGGTTACAAGTACAGTTACATAAATGAACAGGGTATACATTATATACAAGACTGCGTGCACAGTTAAAGAAAATATATATTATGAGCGTATGAAACAGTTACAGACCAGGTTAAAATGTGAGACAGCCTTAGATTTGAAAGAACTTAAACTGGTGGTGGATGTGAGAGTCTCTGGTAGGTTGTTCCAGTTTTGGGGTGCACGGAAGGAGAAGGAGGAACGTCCGGATACTTTGTTGAGCCTTGGGACCATGAATAGTCTTTTGGAGTCTGATCTCAGGTGATAAGTACTGCAAGTGGTAGGGTGAGGAGCTTTGTCAGGTAGCTGGGTAGCTTGCCCATGAAGAATTTAAAGGCAAGACGGGAAAGGTGAACTTTGCACCTAGACTCTAGTGTTGACCAATCTAGTTCTTTGAGCATTTCGCAGTGATGTGTGTTGTAGTTGCATTGGAGAACAAAACGACAAATTGAATTGTAGAGGGTGTCAAGTTTGCTAAGGTGGGTTTGAGGAGCCGAGCCATATACTATGTCTCCATAGTCAATAATTGGCATTAGCATCTGCTGTGCGATACGCTTTCTGACCAGGAGACTTAGGGAGGATTTGTTCCTGTAAAGTACCCCTAGTTTGGCATAGGTCTTGGTTGTCAGGGTATCAATGTGCATCCCGAATGTTAAGTGGGAGTCAAACCATAAGCCCAGGTATTTAAAACTAGTGACAGGTGTTAGGGTGGTGTTAGCGTTGGTTCGAATCAGGAGCTCAGTCACTGGAAGCTTTACAAATTTAGTCTTGGTCCCAAATACCATTGTTACAGTCTTGTCAGTGTTTAAAAATAGTTTGTTTTGGGAAATCCAGTTTTCGAGTCTCAAAAAGTCAGACTGAAGTATGTGTTGAAGGTCAGAGAGGCTATGACTGTGTGCATATAGGATTGTGTCATCTGCATACATGTGTGTTGAGGCTTCCTTACAAGCTGTGGGAAGATCATTAATGAACACTGAGAAGAGTAGGGGCCCCAGAACAGAGCCTTGCGGGACACCACAGGTGATATCCAGGGGGTTGGAGTTAGAGCCTGAGATGGACACATGTTGGGATCTTCCTGATAGGTAGTACTGAAACCAGTTTAAAGCATGTTTCCCTATTCCAGAGCTCTGGAGTTTGTTAAGCAGGATAGCATGATCGACTGTGTCAAAAGCCTTTGCAAAATCTAGGAATACTGCACCAGTGAATTGTCCCCGTTCCATTCCACACTGGATTTCATTGCAAACTTTTAGCAGGGTAGTTACGGTGAAGTGTTTGGGGTGAAATCCAGATTGGAATTGGCTAGGGAAATTTGTCTTGGTGAAGAAATCGCTTAATTGGGAGTGGACACATTTTTCCATGACTTTGGATAGAATTGGGAGAAGTGAGATTGACCTGTAGTTTGAGACAGTGTTTTTGTCCCCACTTTTGAAGATTGGGACAACTCTGGCAGTTTTCCAGGTCTTAAGGATATGGCCTGCAGACAGGATAGAGTTGACTATGGACACAATTGGTTTGGCAATGCCTGGGGCACCAAGTCGTAGGAACCTAGATTGTAGTAAGTCGGGTCCACATTGGCTGCTTAGTTTTAGTTTGAGGAGCGCTTGTATAATCTCCTCTTCAGATACTGGGCCAAATTGAAAATTGTGGGCAGTGTTGGGAGAGGGTGGGACTGTAGGGATATTCCCAGGATGAGATTCATGTTTGGGGTTTGTGCTGCGTTTCGCTAATAAGTTAGTGGCACACCCCACAAAGTAATCATTGAATGCATATGCAATGTCAGTGGGGTTTGTCAGAGTAATATCCCCCTTAGTGATATTACTTGGTTGTTGATGGTTAGGAGGCTGGAATATATGGTTGATAACCTTCCAGAAGTTAGCTGGGTTTGATGTATTCTGGTGGAGATTGTCAAGTAATATTGTGCTTTTGCATGCCTTGTTTGCCTTGTGCACATGTTCCGCATGCATCTGTAGTGATTGAGATCGTTGGTAGTGCCAGTTACTTTGTAGCTTTTCCACAAGGCATCCCTGAACTGGTAGAGTGCTATAAGGTCAGGAGTAACCCATGGAAGGTGGGCCACCCGTACCCTTATTTTGCGAATTGGAGCATGGGTATCGCAGAGTTTTAAGAACTCGGATTGGAAATAGTCGAGCGCAGAATCAGGGTCGGGAATTAAATCGATTCTGTGCCATGGGCAGTTGGTAAGGTCATCCAGCAACTGTTGTGGGTTAAAGTTTTTAAATGTTCTAGTGAGGAGAACTTTAGGGTTTGAATGGGGCGGTTTAATTTTCCTTACACAGTACACTATTGCATGGTCACTGAAAATATCAGGAAGGATGCCAGAGAATTGGATTCTGCTGTGGTTTGAGGAGAGAATCCAGTCTAGCAAGGAATGGTTATGCGATTTCAGGTTTATCCATGTGGGTTGGGAAATGAGTTGCGATAGGTTAAATGACTTGAGTTGTATCTGGATTTTGTGGTTTTTAGGGTCAAGCCAATTGAAGTTAAAATCCCCAAGAACTAGCAGCTCACTATACTCATTCAGAGAGGAAATGGAGCCAAGAAATTGGGTGATATCAGTCAAGGATTGTAGAGGGGCTTTAGGGGGGCGGTAGATGCCAGCAAGCAAGATGGGCTTAGAAAAGGGGAGGCAGATTTTGCCAACTAGAATTTCAAAAGAGGGTGGGCTTGGTGGGCAATTTAACAGTGTAAATTGTAATGTGTCTGCAATATAAAATAATACCCCTCCTCCTCTCTTTGACCTATCTCTCCTAAAAATGGAGTATCCCTGAATGGCAATATTTGCATCAGGGGTTTTAGGGGATAGCCATGTTTATGTAAGAACGATGGCTTTGGGTTTATTCATAAGGCACCCTGCCCTTAGTTCGTCCAGTTTGGGCAGCAGGCTCCGGATGTTTATATGGGCGACAGATAGCCCTTTTTGGAATTTAAAGGTGGAATTCTCAGGGGCATGGGACAGAGCTGAAATGGGAGGACCTGGGTTAGGGTCAATATCACCTACTAAAGAGAGTAATAGTATGAGTAGAAATTTGGTTAGTTGTTTGCAAATTGTTGATTTGTGGTGTTTGCCATTTGAGTGAGCAGTGGTTGGTGTGCTGGTTTTTAGAGTTCTCCACCAACATTCAGTAGATAGTGCAAGGCTTTTGAGTAGTCCAGGGTGTATGGTGATGTTGGGTGTGGGCCAGGATGGAGGAGTTTGTAGTGGATAGAGGGAGTAACATCTCCATGAGGCCAGGAGAAAGAAAAAAGTTAAAATACATAGCAGGTTCATGATGCCAGAGGTAGGCAGTGCTGCAAGGAGCTGTTGTGAGCAGAGTGAGTGTGAGCAGACTAAACAGCAGGTGTGTACCTGTTCCTTGTCAAATGTTTAGCTGTATTGCAATGCTAGAGTCAGTTCAGGGTTTCAGTGTATTGTGCAGTCAATTTTGGGAGAGACTGCAGTAAATAAGTTGTAAAGGGGTGGGGGGTTGAAATAGGCAGGTTAGCAAGCTTGGGATCATAGTGTGATCTGAATAGCTTACCGTTTGTTGTCTTGAGTAAAAGAGTTTGCAGTAGATCCAGTCCCCTCTAGTCAAACTGTAGTCTAACTGAATTTATCACTTAAAAAGCTCACTTTAAATGCCTCACTGTCTAATGCCAATTGCAGTTCCTGCAAATTGCAGGAGAGGTGTTGGTATTATACAGATAAAGCAGTCACATGACCCTCCCCCTCCCCAATCAATCAGCTTGTTCCATTTGGTCAATTAACATCACAGAGTTAAAAGGAAAAAAAAATACATACATACTAACTTATATCAATTCTACAAGGCCAGAGTCAGTCTGTCTTTTACACAGGTTTTGCACATCAGGAACATACTTATATCAATTCTACAAGGCCAGAGTCAGTCTGTCTTTTACACAGGTTTTGCACATCAGGAACATACTTATATCAATTCTACAAGGCCAGAGTCAGTCTGTCTTTTACACAGGTTTTGCACATCAGGAACATACTTATATCAATTCTACAAGGCCAGAGTCAGTCTGTCTTTTACACACGTTTTGCACATCAGGAACATACTTATATCAATTCTACAAGGCCAGAGTCAGTCTGTCTTTTACACACGTTTTGCACATCAAGAACATACTTATATCAATTCTACAAGGCCAGAGTCAGTCTGTCTTTTACACAGGTTTTGCACATCAGGAACATACTTATATCAATTCTACAAGGCCAGAGCCAGTATGTCTTTTACACAGGTTTGCACATCAGGAACATACTTACAGTAGAGGCAACGTTTATTCTAACATTTGCTGTAAACTAGCCGGGTTACATTCTGGGTATGTGCTGGGTATGTGCTGGGTATGTTCTGGGCTAGTTTGAGGCACGTTTAAGGCATTTCTGCATTGACTAACGACCCATAGGATTAACACAGCAGGGATCCCTGGCAGTCCAATTCAGTTTGAATGGGACTGCCAGGGACCCCCGCTGTTAATCTGATAGGCCATTAATCAATGCACAAATGCTGGGGCTAGTTTAAGGAAAGTTTAAGGCATGTATTCAGAATGTACCTGGGTGTACCTGGGTCTTTTGGGGAATTGCCACTGGTTTTTGTTAGAATAAGAGTTGCCTCTACTGTATATCAATTCTACAAGACTAGAGCCAGTCTGTCTTTTACACAGGTTTTGCACATCAGGAGCATACTTATATCAATTCTACAAGGCCAGAGTCAGTCTGTCTTTTACACAGGTTTTGCACATCAGGAACATACTTATATCAATTCTACAAGGCCAGAGTCAGTCTGTCTTTTACACAGGTTTTGCACATCAGGAGCATACTTATATCAATTCTACAAGGCCAGAATCAGTCTGTCTTTTACACAGGTTTTGCACATCAGGAACATACTTATATCAATTCTACAAGGCCAGAGTCAGTCTGTCTTTTACACAGGTTTTGCACATCAGGAACATACTTATATCAATTCTACAAGGCTAGAGTCAGTCTGTCTTTTACACAGGTTTTGCACATCAGGAACATACCTGTGAAGAGAATGCAATTAGATCCATGTCATATCAGCTGAGATTATTGGTCTTGCATGAAGAAAGTGAGTATATTAACTGTAGTCTAACTGTATTTATCACTTAAAAAGCTCACTTTAAATGCCTCACTCTCTAATGCCAATTGCAGTTCCTGCAAATATAAACATTGCATTCAAATATACTTGTAATGACAAATAATAAAGTGTTCTTTTTCACATAGTATATAGTTCATAGTTCATAGTTCAGTATTGGTGATTGAATGACAGCATATCAGTTCAACATGCAAAATACATCTAATTTTAAAGATAAGAGTGACGTGAATGCTAAGCTACTATTAATGGGCATATGTTTCTGTTTATGTACAGTAATATATTATTGAATGATAAAACACTATTTCCTATAGTATTCACTACATTTAAGACATCATGAAAGCACTTTAACTTTATTTTTGATCTCTTTATTAAGTACAATTTTTATCTTAAAAGCAAAAAGTTGATTACATAAATATTCTAATATGTGCAAATATTGTAACAATGGCTTTGCTGGGCATTAATACTACAAAGTCTCATAGTGAGTAAAACAATACTTTAGCATCAAGACACAAATGTACCCAGAAAAATTACTTAGGCTTAAGTAGCCTTTAGATAATTAATTTCAAAACATGATTAATAAATGTCCATTTCCATGTCATCATTTGTAATAGAAGTAATCACACTCAGGCACCCTGCTATTCTGTTTAATACAAGTGTATCCTAGTGTAAAAGCAGCCTGCCATTCTTATTTTGAATGGTAAGTGATTTCAATTCCTCTTCATAATAAATATGCGTGCACCCTGCAGACCTTCAGTATCCTACAATAAACCTTAACAAACAAATAAAATCCAGAAAAAGTGTATAGCATTGAGAATGTTTCAAGTTTTAGTCCTGTAATGGAACAACACAGACAGCATTTTCAATAATAAAATGTCTCGTTATTCTGAACGTAAAATATCTGGTGCTATACGCAAACAAAATGTTCAGAAATGTTGATTTTGTTTAAAACCACTTCCACATGCTTTATCTAATGGAGAAGTACTGTAACTAGTATTTTTGTCATATTGTAGTTCAGTTAAAAGCTAAATTGATTATTATGGGTTCTGTCCCTCTCATGCATGTTTTACTTCTATTACATCATGTATATGTTCGTTGTTTAATACATTGCAAAATGAGCAAGCAGTTCTTATGACAATGATGTATAGAACTGTGTATATACAGTATATCTTGAATTTGAGATTGTTTGTACAAACCCTGTGAGGGAGTGTACACTCCACTTTGCAATTAGCAATTTTATATGGCATATTTAATTTTACGGAAGATTTAAGAGACTGTAAATCCTTTTTTACCCAATATATTAAATGAAATTTTCTGTGAAAGAACAATATACGTAAGAAACAATATTATAAATATTGTTCCTACCTTTGAGTACTTTTGCAACTGTAATGTACAGTATATCTCTTTATTGTTTACCTCTAAAAGTAATGTGCATTTAGAATTACAAAAAGATCAAAATGAACTAGTCGATGTTATTATTTTGATATCTTCAGAGAACTTTGTAAAAGAAAAATAGGTCTGGTACTTAGTTAAAAATATATCGTTTTCTTACTTATAATTATTTTCCTCAACTTATTTGCTTTAATTTGTACATTCATTAGTCAGGAAAAATGCAGTTTTTCATGTGATTTGAATAATTTCAAGTAGAATGTATATAAAGTCAAACAAAAGCTTTGTCTTATGAAATTTACACTGTAATGGAGCAAGTCACAAACCATTCTTTGTCTTTTGTAAATCCTTGAACCTTTATTAAGTACTCAATTTTCAGCATGAAGAGCTATGAGTCCTTATTTAAGAAACACACAACTACTAAAAATAAAACATCATGTACTGTACACAGCATTGCTCAATGAAACTAAAATGTGCTGAAATCTTCTGTAAGCCACATTATGGCACATCAAATGGCCCCTTTCTGTCATCCGCTGTAACCATCACATTCGTAGTTCTGCTGCAGTCAGGTGAACTGCCAAAGAGCTATTACAGTTGGCTGAGTGGAATTTTGATGCAAGACGGATTTGCTCAATACTCACTATATCTATACATATTTATTTAAGTTTTCTCAAAATTACGTTTTCCATTTTCAATTGCAACACAATCTGTGGAAAACTGAATTTATTATTAAAAAACTGTTTTTACTCATCACAATGTTCAATCTATTTTTGTCAATATTCGCACTGTTTCCTAATAGAAGCAGAAAGAGTATGTGTGTATGTAAGTATATAAATATTTAAATACGTACACACACAATGAAGAGGGATCTTCTGTGCTGGGGGGGAGAATGTTAAAAAGGTTGGAGGAGATTTAAACTAGGATGGAGGGGGAGGGGAATGTAACAGATAACGAACTAAATAGAATAGATGAGGAAACAAGGGGTTATGGAGGTAAATGGGGCACATGCAAGTTTGACAAGCAGCGAGATACCTATAGTAAATACAGATAATACTAGAAAACTTCTAAAGACTAAACCAAGTTTGTGCAAAAGGAAGGAGCAGATAAGATAGTAGTACAGGCTGAAATAAAAACTTAAATGCATGCTTGCTAATGCAAGAAGCCTGGCAGATAAAATGAGGGAGCTTGAATTAAAAGCTGCAAGAGAGCAGTATGATATCATAGGCATTACTGAAACATGGTGGGATGAAACTCATGACTGGGCAGTTCATTTAGAGGGTTATTCCCTTTTTCGGAAGGATCAAGCAAATATAAGGCCAACATCAAATAGTGATTGTGTCCAAAATTGAAGAGGAAACGCAGGACCCGAGAACCGGAACACCTTTAATTACCCAGAACCCCCCACTCTACTGTGTGAAAGTATTTAGAGATATACACACACCTTCTTCTTCGTTCAACAAAGTATCCGGCCGCTCCGCCTCCTACGGTGCACCTAACACCTGGAACAATCAAACAGAGACTGTCACAGCCGCCACCAGTCTAAGTTATTTCAAAACTAAAGCTGTCTCACATTTGTATCTGGTCTGTAACTGTTACATACGCATATAACATATATTATCTCTTACTGTGCATGGAATGTCTTGTATATAATGTATAACTTTGCTCACGTAATGTAACTATGTATTTGTAATCATGTAGTAGCTCTGTGCCCAAGACATACTTGAGAACGAAAGGTAACTCTCAATGTACTACTTCCTGGTAAAACATTTTATAAATAAAATAAATAAATAAAGACAAGAGGAGGTGGAGTATGCTTATATGTTAAACTGATCTAAAACCTATTATAAGGGAAGTTGTTTATGAAGAGAATGATGAAAATGTAGAGACCTTGTGGATAGAAATAAGCAGTGGAGACTAAAGTATAAAGAAAATGTTTGTAGGGATATGCTATAAACCACCAAATATCTGTGAGATTGAGGAAGCTAAAATACTTTTCAAAATTAGAAAGCATCAAAACTAGATTATGTTTGCATAATGGGTGATTTTAATTATCCAGACATAGACTGGGGCAATGAGATTAGCATTACAACAAAAGGAAGCAGGTTTCTGGGGGTGCTTAAAGACATTTATAACCCAAATTATTGAGGAACGAACCAGGAGAGGGGAATACTGGATTTGGTAATATCAAACAATGCAGAATGTAACAAAAATTGCAAAAGGGCAATCAAATTAGCAAAAATGGACAATGAAAAAAGGATTGCAATAAAGAGTAAGATCCACCATAAAAAGTTCTTTAAGTACCATAATAACAAAAATTAGAAAAGAAAATATAGGACCCTTTCAGTGTGAGATGGACAGGCAGGTTATTGGAGATAAGGAAAAAGCAGAGGTATTAAACAAATTCTTTGCCTCTGTGCTTACCAGGGAAGAATCAATTTCAATTGTAGTGCCGCAGAAGGAAGCCACAACCTCCATATTAATGAACAATTGGTTAACTGAGGATAAAGTTCATAGGCGGCTTGAAAAAGTTAAAGTAAATAAGGCACCTGGCCCCCATGGCATACATCCAAGAGTTCTTAAGGAGTTAAGTTCAGCAATAGCCAAACCATTACATTTAATATTCAAGGACTCCATTTCCACAGACTCAGTACCACAAGATTGGCGTAAAGCAGATGTGGTGCCTATATTTAAAAAGTAAACTAGATCACAACTGGGGAATTACAGACCTGTAAGCCTTACTTCAAAAGTGGGGAAACTACTTTAACGTTTAATATGGGATAATATTCAGGAATATCTAAGGAAAACAAAATTATTAGTAATAGTCAGCATGGATTTATGAAGGATAGATCATGCCAAATTAACTTTATTTGTTTATTTGAAGAGGTAAGTAGGAATTTAGACCAGGGTAATGCAGTTGATGTGGTCTAATTAGATTTTTAAAAGGCTTTTGATACGGTTCCACACAAAAGGTTGGTGTACAAAATAAAGCAAATTGGACTCAGTAAAAATATATGCACCTGGATTGAAAACGGGTTAAAGGACAGACAACAGAGGGTTGTCATAAATGGAACTTTTCAGGTTGGGCTAAGGTCGTGAGTAAGGTACCTCAGGAATCGGTACTGGGCCCCTGCTTTTTAACTTGTTTATTAATGACCTTGAGGATGGCATCGAGAGCAAAGTCTCCATCTTTGCTGATGATACTAAATTGTGTAAGGTAGTAGAATCAGAGCAGGATATAATTTATCTTCAGAAGGATTTAGAGAGACTGGAAACTTGGGCAGGTAAATGGCAGATGAGGTTTACTTCAGATAAATGTAAGGTTATGCATTTGGGAAGCAAGAATGAACAGGCGACTTACAAATTAAATGGGGATACATTGGGGGAATCCTTGATGGAGAAGGATTTAGGAGTGCTTGTAGACAGCAGGCTTAGCAATAGTGCCCAAAGTCATGCAGTAGCTGCAAAGGCAAACAAGATCTTGTCTTGCATTACATGGGCAATGGATGGAAGGGAAGTAAACATAATTATGCCCCTTTATAAAGCATTAGTAAGACCAAACATAGAATATGGAGTACAATTTTAGGCACCACTCCTTAGAATAGACATTCTGGAACTAGAGAGAGTGCAGAGAAGAGCCACCAAATTAATAAAGGGGATGGACAATCTAACTTATGACGAGAGGCTAGCTAAATTAGATTTATTTACATTAAAAAAGAGGCGTCTAAGAGGGGATATGATAACTATATACAAATATATTCGGGGACAGTACAGGGAGCTTTCAAAATAACTATTCATCCCAAGGGCAGTACAAAGATCTCGGGGGCATCCCTTTAGGTTGGAGGAAAGGAGATTTCATCAGCAACAAAGAAAAGGGTTCTTTACAGTAAGAGCAGTCAAAATGTGGAATTCCTTACCCATGGAGACTGTGATGGCAGATACAATAGATTTGTTCAAAAAAAGGTTGGGCATCTTTTTAAAAAGGAAAGGTATACAGAGATATTCCAAATAAGTAAACATGGGGAGAATGTTGATCCAGGGATTTATCCGATTGCTACTTCTTGGAGTCAGGAAGGAATTCATTTTTCCCCTTATGAGATATCATTGAATGATATGACACTGGGGTTTTTTGTTTGCCTTCCTCTGGATCAATACGTAAGTACTGTATAGATATACGATAAAGTATCTGTTGTCTAAATTTAGCATAGGTTGAACTTGATGTACAGTATGTATGCCTTTTTTCAACCTTGTCTACTATGTAACTATGTAACATACATACTGTACATACATACATACATACATACATACATACATACATACATACATACATACATACCTTTTAACACAAAATGAATGATCTGGGTTTTAACATAGTTACATAGTTACATAGTAGATGAGGTTGTAAAAAGACGTACGTCCATCAAGTTCAACCTATGCTAAATTTAGACAACAGATACTTTATTCTATATCTATACTTACTTATTGATCCAGAGGAAGGCAAACAAAAAACCCCATTAAGGGGAAAAATTAATTTAACATGAAATGTGACATATGTTGCTAAAAGCCTTCCTAAGCTTTTAAATTCCATCTAAAAGTAGAAAAGGGCTAAGCTTGTGTGTTTTAATAGACTGTTTGAAGCACAATCCCCGATTGAGAGATAACAACCATGAATCTTTTGATAAGCCTCATCTCTTAAATAAAAAGTACAAACGTAATAAGGTAAATACTTACATTTGATAATTCATAAATGTTTGTCTGATAGTGCAAGGAGGTACAGTAATATGCAGTGTGTGTGTAAGATGTTTTTTTCTGTCCCCTATATATAGTATTTAGTTTCCTTAGAATATAATACAACTGATACTGCATTACTTATAAATAAATAAAAAAAATGTATACAATATATATATATATATATATATATATATATATATATATATATATATATATATATATTATACTCTTCTGGGCAGAAGAGTTGCTTTATGTTATCATAAGCTGCTCTTATCCCTATCATTTTATTATTTAGATTTTATTTTCTCTGTATTGTCATTTTGTAAAGTGCTATGTACAGATGTAGCCAGGGTTATTGCTACCGCTGTTGTCTTATGGAGGGATATTCTGTGATATATCACTGCCTTTAAATCCTATGAAACCTGTGTGATACTCTGCTTTATAACACAATATTCTGCTTTATCAGTAGGCAATATAGATATAAAAAATATGTATATATATATATATTTTTTTTTTTAAATATTGTATTGTATTGTATGTCTTTATTTATATAGTGCCAAATGTGTACTCAGCGCTTCACAAAGAATACAGTACAGGGAATTATAATTATACAATAAGTGCAGCAAAATCAGACAATAGGAAAGGAAATCCCTGCCCCGAAGAGCTTACAATCTAAGAGGTTTAATGAGAAACTTACAGAAACAGCAGGTGAGGGAGTAAGTGCTGTAGATGGCAGTGCTTGGTCACAATGGGTGGTAGGAGTGACTGAGTGTGGGACATTAGCCATGAGGGCAGGCTATTGGGATGCTTGATTTGTGGGGTAAAATTTAAGGAAGGTCAGTGTAAAAAAAAAAAAAAAAAAAATATATATATATATATATTTTTTTTTTTTACACTGACCTTCCTTAAATTAAGGTTATGGTGGGTAAAAAAAAGTGACAAAAACCCTCCACAGTAAAGCATAAAGCAACTGTAAATATTCCTGTATATTCATTTGCATGTCTTAGACAGGTCTGCAACCCTGTCTTTCACCATTATCACCCAGCACACAGCACTTCCACTGCAGCAAGGGATTCTGGGAAATGACATGCAAATGAGCACACAGTGCCACCTTTTGTCTCAAGCTCATATTACATGAGCAACCCTTAGCCAAAGCATGCTGCTTTAGACACAGCTTTTAAGCAAGGGCTTGGGAGATGCAAAGCCAGTAAACCCACTCACAGACATGTTTCAACCTTGATGGGTATCATCAGTGTGAGGTTGGTTGCTGGCATTTGCTCAAATGAGATAAGAGTCGGTAATCACCACACTTATTAAGGTTATGGTGGGTAAAAAAAGTGACAAAAACCCTCCACAGTAAAGCATAAAGCAACTGTAAATATTCCTGTATATTCATTTGCATGTCTTAGGCAGGTCTGCAACCCTTGCTAAGCTGTTGGAGGATTAGGTAATAGCTCCTTCCAGTTCTGGAAGGAGTAAAGAGTGATTCTGTTCTAAGTTGCCGATTATGAGACTGTGACCAGGGACCTGGCACTGGGCAGATATCCCTGCGGGGATAGGGAATCCCTACATTAGGAGGACTATACCGTTCAAAGGGAAGCCGCTGAACAATTATGTGTGGCTAAAGAACACCCACTGCAAGGGGCAGCTAGCCCACATCCATCAATAAAGATGACTCTGTTGAAATATACTCTTGTGTGTAAGTGTGGAGTCATTACACCGAGAGGGGCACCACGGAGGAGTTCCTCACCAGGACCATCCACAAGCTCAAGCTGGGATCCTGATGAGGTGGAGGCGCTGCACTGGATATAGGTAGGACTCAGCACACTACCTCAGCTGCCTGTCTGGGTTGGCAAATCCCCACACAACATCCTGCGGGAGACTCAGGAGTCCTGTTGCCAACAGGTGCACCACCAGACATCACACTGTAATGGGGACTGGTTACACCACAGGGGCCAATATGAGATTGGGTGGGTCAGGCTAGTCCAGAAAACCCGTTACATTTGGAGGCGCTGCTGAGATCGACCTGTCAACAGGACAGGCTTTTGCTAGGTCACTTGGAAACAGGGAGAGTGTCTGCTGCCACTTTGTGCTGCGTTGGGACGGACCTAGGGGTAGTCAGGGGGCTGACGGAGTTTGTCAGTTCGCAGGGACGACCTAGGGGCCTGAAAGGAGTTGGGGGTTTGGAGCCGGGCTATAGCTGTCCTAGTCACCTTGAGGTAGTGCTAGTTGGTAGGATGCCTAAAGGGATAGCCTGTTAACATGGTCAGGAATCCTGGAGAGGGTCTGCGCTAGGCTAACCAAGATAGGTAGACGCCCAAGTATTGCATGGAAGCCCCAGAGTACTCTAGCCCATTCCAGACCACTTACTGTAGGGAGCACAGACTGGGAGGAAGGAGATACAGCAGACACTGAGAGAGTGAGCCTAGCCTGAGGTAGTGCATACACGAGTCCAGCCTACATTAGGTACACATGGTGGTGCATCAGGGAAATCTTTATTGTGCCGGTGTGGTGGCTGCCCCGCAGAGAGGAGCCCCATGTACAATACTATTATTTACAGCGAGAAAATGGCGACCGCAAGAATGGAGGATCCGCGCGGTGCGGATAGTCCAAATTGGCGACCGGAGGCTGATGGGGAGAGCACACCTGGCATGCGCCCCGCTGAAGAGCAAGCTGTTACCGATATGTCTGTCACGGGCCTGCTATGGAGTGGAGTGAGAGCGGTGACCGCACCGTTTTGGTCTTGTCTAGGGCACCGAGGCGCTACCCTGGAGGACTGTGTTGAGGACATTGTTATAACAGGAGGAGAACACAGTGAGAGTGACTGTCAGTCGGCATACAAACAGATGAACGCTACCTCATTCATTGACCAGACTGACAGTGCGACCCAAAATGGCGGCTCCCGCTTCCCTGGGAGACCGCGTGGGCCGATTGCAGAGAATTCTGTACATGCAAAATTTGCAAGGAATTGGCCAGAAGCGGCGCCAACAGGAGAGCCCCGCCCTGATGGGGGGTATGGCGCGAAAGCTGCGGCCGCGCCTTCATGGACAGTGACTCCCTCAGCCCCAGTGCTGAGCCAACCGATTAGCCTGTGGGACCCCCCCCTAATCTCAACCAGGGGGAGTGGTTTCCAACTATGCCCTGTGGGTATGAATCCCGCGGAGCGAAGCGCTGGTGAAGCGACCGCGCTGCTACCAAAAGTAGTCTCTGCAGCTGGTGTTGTGTGCGGAAAGGAAGGGTATTTTGCACACAAGGCCGCTGCAAGAAATCGGCTGGGATTGGCGCCGAAGGAAGAACCCCACCCAGTGGGGGATAAGGGCGTGAAAGGAAGCTGAGGAAGCTCCTTTGCTGGAGGGAAACGCGCGTTGGACGCGCAATGTTGTCAGTCTCCTACTTGGAGCTGTTTTAATGTAGTGTCAGCAGTCTCCTGGCTCTAACTTTGTTGATCCCATTAGTTAATTATTCATTCTTTATTTATAGTGAGTGTGCCTGCTTTCCTTGCACAGCACTGCTGTTTCTGGCAGGTCTATGCTGCAGTGTATGTATCATCATTATCACTGCACTTGCCAGTTTCATTACTCCAGCACTCTTACTTTAACATACTAAAGTCTCTATTATAGTGCGCAGTGCTGGTTGTTCAAGCAAGGTAGCTGGACATTTAACACACTGGCCAGTCACTTGTGTACATTTATATACCTGTATTTTTGGGTCTCATCGTTGCTCCAGAGGGGTTAACACCCTGACTTCTAGCAACCTGTGTCCTCTTATCCCACCATTATTAAGTGGTTCAATGGGATAGTATATATTTAAAATAGACGACACGGTTGCCTGATAATGTTGATTTAATATATTTTTCATCCACTTACACATTACTTTGGTAATATATGTTTTAAGTAAATTTATTAAAAGTTAGATTTTACACTATTTTGGTGTGCATTTAAGTGAATTCTTTTAGGGGGCACATCCATTTTGTGTTTCCCTTCACCTTTTCTGATTCACTTTTCAGTTCACAGTTTGCACCCATTATTTGATTACCACATTGATGTATTTGACCACTTTATTCAATTAGTATGGTTCTGTGATCACTCCCTATCCCTTTGTTGTTTCTTTAGGCCGCGCCCTCTAGGACTGAAAGAGGTGCTGCCTCAATTAAAGGACATCCTATCCCATTGTGGGACCCGCCCATAATCGCTACTACTGGGGGCGGGTTCCAATTGTGTCAGACACAGGCGGAGCTGAACCAAGGAGTGGCTGACAACCCAACCCCTGTTGATCACTCCCGCGGAACCAGCTTCCAGAACAGACCATTGTTGAAAGTGGCTCCCACCAGGACAATGGCCTGCTCCCCAGACGTGAGTAAGATGGTGTCCACTCAGCCCTATGCAGTACCAGGGGGGTACTGGTGATACGTGTAGCGGGCGCTGAGACAGTGGTGGGCCTCTGCCTGCAATGCAGACTGCCCGGCGGCACCATGGTACAGCGGCGCGCTGTCCACAGTGTGGCACGCAATACCTGTGGCCTATGCCCACATTTGTGCCAATCCAGACAAATGACCCCCCGGGGGATACGACTAGGCTGTCCGCCGAGTCCCCTGGTGCACTGTGGACCAAGGGTGCAGATCCCAGAGAATGGGGATCAGAGCCGGTTAATACGGCTGGGTCCGAAAAGCATGGAGCGATCGGTCAGGCAACTGACCGAGAGAAGAGAAGGCGGTCGCCACGATCGGCGACCCCAAGTACCCTTAACGTGGATTCCTCGGACGAGGGACCCAAAGAATTATCCAGTACCCTGGTCTGGCCGGTGGTGGTGCCCTGTGGAGGAAATGGGGTAAAAAGGCCACTTACCGGGAGTGACAGTGGGAGGAGTCGAGTGTCACCGGTGGAGCGGAGACCTGAGAGGTGGAGCCCTTCCATCCCGGGGACCGGCGGGTCCAGTGGCAACGGGCGATCCACGCCCACCCTGCGGACTGGTAAGAATAGTCCTTGTTCTTGCCAGGCTCCGGTGCTGGCGGAGGAAGGGCCGTGCCAGGCCAAGACGGCGCACGTGGCAGCAGGTGGACTTCCGGATATAATCGTGGAGGAAGAGATCCCGCATGGGGGTCCATCCCAAGATGGCGGCGTATCCGAATCCGGCGATGACGTCGTTTCCGGCGGAGGTGGCGGAGCAAGCGGAAGTCGAGTACACGCATCTCAGCGATCGGGCAGAGGTTCCCGATCACCCCGGAAGACAAAGAGCTGGCAGGTCGAGAGGCGGATCGAGAAGGGTGAGGCTCAGCCAGCGGAACCCCCGCTCAGTGGTACGGGACAGTCTGATAACGAAGAGCGTGTCGGAACCCCGCGGCTGCCAACCGCCAACCCCTATGCCCAACCCCACGCCCTAGATAATGCCCCTGCCCCAGTCACCTGTTCCCGGGGATCCTCGTCCAGCTTGGGGGTTGGTGAGGAACGGACTGGGGAGAGACTAGGCAGCTTTGCCTCCGAGGGTGGTTCAAGGGGTGGAGGACAATTGGGGCTTGTGTCAAAGTCCTGATGGGTGCCTGAAGAGGCTGATGTACAATTGGAGGAGACGCCAAAGCATGAGAGGTGGTCCAGACCCCGTTCCGTGGGGACCTCAAGGTATGCTCTTGGGGGGGTACCGATGAGGGAGACTCTCTAGAGTCTGGGCCCGAGAGGCCTAGGGAGACCCATTGGTGGGCGCCTTTATTTGAGGGATATGTGGGATGGATGGACCGCACGCGGTTTCTACTAGAAAAAGATGATGTGGTGGACTACTGGTGGGCTAAAGGGGAGTTCACGCCCGCCGAGAGACAGAAAGAGCTACAGTTCAGGTGGTTCCTAATAGGCCGGAACGAGGTTGAACCAATGGGTCCTGATATGCTATCAGACCCTGTGGACCCAGATGAGCCCTTGTCCTGGGAATTACCAGGGAGAGCGGGGAATGCCAATTTAACTAGGTGTAGTCGGGCTGAAAGGGCCATTACAGCAAAAAACAAGTACTCCCATGGTTTGGAGTACCCGTACGTCCCAGAACCCCTCATGCAGGAGATTGAGGATAACAGGGACCAATGGTTAAGGGAGACCATAGAGGAATACATGGTCAATAAGGGGGGTGCCATTACTGGCAGTAAGGCGGAGGAACGGATAGAACACCTAATAAGGGTATGGAGCATCGGGCGGAGTGTTTATAAGCACAAGGTGGTGTACCGGCCCGAGAGGGGTTTGCCACGCAGTTACAGCGTGACTGTCCTGGACATGGGGGGTCGGGAGGTTAAGAAACCCGATCCCCGGCACTATTATTAGGAAGTACAGGGTAGCTGTTGCGCGAGTTCGTGGCTGCTGGTCGGGGCGCGCTTGGCGCAATGTGTTTTCCCTGAAGCTGTAAAGTTACAATAATTATGTGTGTGTTTTCATTTTACAGTGCTTCCTGAAGAAAGGTACTTCAAATTTAGGTCCCAGCCGGGGTCGGTGGGATTCACCAGGGGGAGAATGTAGCCATGCTGTAAAATGGCTGCAGTCATCTCTCCTGCTGACAGTAAGGCCTGGTAAGTTATGGGCATGCCAGCAGTAATTATAGAGGTTTGCCCTCACACCCTGGTGAGGTGCCCTATGTATGGATGGGAGTGGTCACATGCTCTGAATCCATGGTTAGTGATGTCAGAGTTGTGCAAGCCCCCAGAGGATACATAAGGCACAGCACTGATCAAAAGTGAGGTTGTTGCTAAGCTGTTGGAGGATTAGGTAATAGCTCCTTCCAGTTCTGGAAGGAGTAAAGAGTGATTCTGTTCTAAGTTGCCGATTATGAGACTGTGACCAGGGACCTGGCACAGGGCAGATATCCCTGCGGGGATAGGGAATCCCTACATTAGGAGGACTATACCTTTCAAAGGGAAGCCGCTGAACAATTATGTGTGGCTAAAGAACACCCACTGCAAGGGGCAGCTAGCCCACATCCATCAATAAAGATGACCCTGTTGAAATATACTCTTGTGTTAAGTGTGGAGTCATTACACCGAGAGGGGCACCACGGAGGAGTTCCTCACCAGGACCATCCACAAGCTCAAGCTGGGATCCTGATGAGGTGGAGGCGCTGCACTGGATATATGTAGGACTCAGCACACTACCTCAGCTGCCTGTCTGGGTTGGCAAATCCCCACACAACATCATGCGGGAGACTCAGGAGTCCTGTTGCCAACAGGTGCACCACCAGACATCACACTGTAATGGGGACTGGTTAGACCACAGGGGCCAATATGAGATTGGGTGGGTCAGGCTAGTCCAGAAAACCTGTTACATATATATATATGTATATATATACACATGTATATGCATGTATATGCATCTATATGCGCAAATATATAGTCAATTATGTAACAGTTTGCACTCTCCAATAACTCTGGTGCTTGTCCCATACATATACAGTACTGTAGTATAAGTATATTTACCAGATGAGTGTCCAGTAGTCAAGAAACAGCACACAGTTCGATTATAGTCCAATAGCTTGTATTATACATACAGGGCACCGCAACCAACGTACATACAGTACATATCTTTGGAGTGTTACAAAAAATATATATACATATTTGTAAAAACATTGAGATATTAAACATGTCATTTTAGCATCCACAAATAAATAAAGATAATATGTATTATGGGGCTAGCTTGCATCCTATTATGATTATTTTTTTTAACTTGTTGTGTGCGGACTATAGTGTTAGCACACACAAGATCTTGAAAAATAAAATGCTAAATGTGCTGTGTTTCCTTTCAGAATACATAAACTGTATTTTTTTTAAAAATAGACTGCAACAAAATTCTAGATTTAATATTATTAATAATAAAAATACTGATTTATCATGTTTAGGGCAATGTAATATAATTTATCTAAGCTACAGTAAGTGTAATTTTAAAGCAAGTTTTCTCCATTTTTAAATATTTTTAACAAACTGTTGTACATTATACTTCTGTCTGAATATTATATCAAATAAAGCGTATATGCATATTCAGAATCCCAACTACCCACTTCCACAAGCCTTTTTGTCTGTATGTGATGTCCATAAATGAGGGGAAAGTAATTTATTTCTGCATATCTGCTAAACTGGACAAATCAAGGTGACAATCCATGGTTAGCTGTGTCGGGCCCTTTGTCCTGCTGCAGCAGTGAGTCAAAGTACAATAGAAGCAGAATCGAATACATAACCGTCCAGCTGTCTTACTGTCACAGCAAAGCCCCATCATTACAGCATGGCAGCTCATGTTTGTATATCTTAAGCCAAATCCAGAGTATGGCAATGTAAATTAGATAGAAACTTTTCACAAAAATATCAAATTATTAAAATAATACTATACACACATACAGCTGTTTACATTTATAATAAAGTTATGTTTTTCAACTGCAGCATACCTCATAAAAACACAGCGATCTTCCTATCTATTGTCTGAAAGAAGGCATAAGAATGCAGTTCAAAATTATATTTCACATAAATATTTCACATAAAGTTACAATTAGTTACAATTAATTACTTTTACAGTGTAAGAGACTGTGTGATTTTATTAGTTTTACATCTATCGTAAGCAAATTTAGATTTCCCACTTAATAGATAGAATAATAATTGATAGAATAATAGATAGAACACTAGATAGAATAATTGATTTTGTCATGTTGCAAATTAGAGAGTAAGATTTCAGTTTTAGATACATTTGATAAAAAATTTTTTTAAACTAATGCTATATTAAAAAATACTGTCCTCATATATCAAGTGTCACATTTTTTGGGGTATATTTAGCAAATTGCAATTATAGTGACTGTTTAAGCATTCTCTGTACATTATTCCCTCTCTCCTCTGGCTTACTGCAAAGTGCTTGAAAAAACAATGCCACCATTTTGTTTTACTAGTTATGAAGCAATTAGCTACAAAATGGAGGAGCTGCTTTGCCTTGTGTTGTGAGTTTCAAGAATGTCTGTAGACAAATCCAGTAACAGTTCTTTGTTTAAAACATGAAATTGGTCTCTAAAAGATATATCCCTAATATCTAATAAATATGAATGGTTTAATAGAAACTGAAAATAAAACCTTTAAGGTAATGTTCACTCCAGAGAGCTGTACGCCCAGCTCTCTTAACGTGAAAACACAGTTCAAATCTGTGCATGATTACATCCATTTTCAAAACCATTTATTCCTCATACTGTATTTCAATATACCGGTTTCAAGCCTATGCAGAGCTTCACATTGTTAACTGTTTCTTCTACTGAGCGCATGAATCACGTGTTTTCGCGTTGCACAGACAATTCACCACATGTCTAGCAAAATATCATATGAGTAACGCAGTCAGTTATTTTCTTTTATATATAACACAGCTTGTGAATGCTGCAAAATTTGTCATCGTTAAGTGCGGCTCAGGACTTCTGAGTGAAAAGCATGAGCTTTTTTTCCCCTCTTCTGTGCTGTCGTGTCTGCACGTATTGCAATTGCATATTTATCAGGCTATGAATTATTTATGAATATGGGTATGAGTGCAAAGACATATGCTTGTGAAAGGGAATACCTTAAATATGTTCACAACATTCTGAGGCATTAAGTCCCATAATTACATTTCAGAGTTCCCTTTATGTTGCTTTCAGTTTCATAGTATTTTCATAGTATTTGGTATTAGCTTTTAGTTTACATAGATTGTAAGCTCCACGGGGCAGGGACCAGTGCCTGCAAAATGTCTCTGTAAAGCGCTACGTAAAATTAGCAGTGCTATAAAGAACATGCTATTATTATTATTATTATTATTATTATTGTTATTATTATTATAGGTTTTAGTATATACTCTTTTTTTCACCTTGTATGTTGTTTTGTGCAATTTTTTAAAGGTTGTGATTTAAAAAATATTGTCAGAAGAGTAATATTTTGCCATGTTCTTTGCTGTAGTGTTATAAGATCTTTTGGCTGCCACGCTGAACAAGAAACAGCTACAGTAGGTGACAAATTAAGAGTCTGTAAATGTTTATATATTTTCAATTAAAATAGCAGTAGAAAATGGAAAGAGAAGGTACACCTGAGAAAAGACTATGTATATCTTACTTGCTACAGTCCAATCTTCATTCATAATAGAATCCATATTTCTGTTAGTTATTTTGCAACCTAGAACTGCAATATATGTGTAATAATAGAGGATATTTAACCCATATGCTTCCATACAGTAGCAGCCTGGATCATCTTGCTTTGCAATGCTCTACGAGCCCTCCTTGTAGTGACTGGCTCATCACATTTTATATATACGGATAGTAAAAATATTTATTTGCTTACATTTGCATTGAAGGTAAAAAAAACTTGTTATTAATCAGGAATCTTATATTTCATATCTATTGTTAGTCAGAGGGGTTTATGCAACAATAAACAAAACCCAAGGAGGTCCCAAACACAGAATTTAGTACAGCCCTTTATATAATGTGCTCTATGTAACTATTTTCTTGTTATCAATAACCCAATTACAAGTGGATACACGCATGGCAAAAGAGAAAAATACCATGATACAGTACATTGATGCTATAAGAAGCATGTTCCAAATGATTCACTAAGCATCAGTTTTAATGCAGAAATAGCACTTATGTCCTTTAATACATTTTCACTTCTGATTGGAAACTGGAAGTGAAATGCACTGTAGATTAATTATGCTAATTATAATGCCAACTCGAGATAGATCTAATGAGGAGATAAAACACCTACAAGGTAGTACACAATTGTGGAATACAGTATTTTATATTGCCACCGCAACACTATTAAAGATTCGGAACACATTCCTCATTATTGTTCTGAACTGCTCTGTGTTCATTGGCATAATTTTGCCATATTAGTGCAGTTTGGAATTGCATACTATTGTGCTAATATGGATAATAACACGATTTGTTGTGTTAAACATAAGATTTCTAATTCCTGGTGAACGTAAAACAGGACTGATAATAGAAAAAAAAAATGAAGGAACATTTTCTATCATGAATTTTAAATTAGATGATGTATGCTTTCAGAAGGTAAGAAGAAATTCAAGTGTAATACAGGAGTCAGACTACAGAGACACCTTACAGTATAGACAAGAAAGAAAACTAAGCATACCACTTTAATAAAAATCTCCCATTTAAACATTTTTTTAGTTTCAGATAAGCTAAAGAATAAGATAAAATGCACCAAACTGTTTTGTACCCATCTTTTCAATTAATTTAACTGTGGAAACGTGTCTCCATATAGATTATGTACAAGGCATTGGAATCAACAATACAGCATTCATTTTTTCCCCAACCAGTCTAATACTGCATATTGCTCAACATGAAACTAGGATATCAGAGAGTATAAAAATGTTTAGCCTAATCACTCCCTAATGACAGCGACTTATGTCCTCAGTGCAGTCGATTTGTTTCTTGGTTTTAAAAAGTAGATTATTTCCGTGGTGCAGGCTTAGTGTAAGCCGTTGAGAAACCACAAGCACTGCACTTCAGCCTTCATTTGGGACGTTAGCCAAAGCTAATCTGATTAAAAGGGCATTTTTTACAATATTGTGGTGCTTTGAAAGTTCTGTGCAACTAGATAGAATAGAGCCAAAACCAGGAAGAAAAACAAATTGCTTTTTCTAAGCAGACAAGCCTTTCCATGCAAAATTAAAACCACTAAGATATGTCTCACTGGCATCAGGGTATGTCTGATGGCATTGCAGCAGAACAAAGCTTTGTTTGATTGTACAACTATTACAGGTTTAAAGAGCAGATGCAGCTACTGTGGAGTTTTTTTTTTTAATTTTTGTTTAGAACTTAGTGTTCATAGTTCCAGTCTCTGAATCTGTGCCTGCATCATGGCTTTGATAGGGATTGTTAACAGTTGTTTTAAAACAGATCCTTCATTATAATAATGTCTCCTGATATATAATTAACTTTGCATTTAATGTGTAGAGCAGTACAATCCCCTATTTTAGTGCTTAAATGGGCGAAGAAAGGCAGTACGCTTCAATTTCTTATGTTTGCTAGGTAATTATTTATCTTCATCCAAAAAATAGATTGTGTGTTCTGCAATTCAATTGGAGTCATTGGCCTGTATACACTTGCAGAGCAATGTGAAAATAAATTATCTGAAGGCAAGATCATGTGTTAATTGTGGGGGAAGCAGCTCTTTTTCAGTGCAGTATACCTTTTTCCACTTGCTTGAATTAGTGATAAAGAGCCATATTACTATATATATATATATATATATATATATATATATATATATATATATATATGTAATTTCCCAGAATCCCTTGCTGCAGTGGAAGTGCTGTGTGCTGGGTGATAATGGTGAAAGGCGGGGTTGCAGACCTGCCTAAGACATGCAGATGAGCATACAGTTGTATTTACATTGGCATATTTGCTTTGTTGTGGAGGGTTTTTGTCACTTTTTTTACTCACCATAACTTAACTCAGTATGGTAACCCCCATCCTTTAGCTTCTTTGCATAGCCAGTTAATCAACCCCACACTGATGAGACCCATTAAGGTTGAATCTCGGCCTTTTGGCTAAGATCAAGGCGAGATGAGTGCTCCTCTCGACCTGCACAGCTATGACCAAATGCAGTACTATCCTACATGGGGCTCCAGTAGGAAAGGTCTTTGGCAAGCATTTGGCCCTCTAGCTCGTTGAGAGGTGGTGTCCAGGCCCCGGACCACAGAACCCTGAGCCTTCGGGCTAAGGGAGGATGGCATTCGAACAACCAGCCCTTCGGGGCTGGGGTGCACCCGCACAACCCTCGAAAGAGGGGATATGATGTGAACTCCCTTGCGGGCCTCGGGCCAGAGGGAGGAAGAGACGGATGTCCTGAATCCTAACGGAGGAAGGCATCAATGTCCCTGGAGACCTAGGCTTTCGGGCTGAAACCTCCAGGGAAACTGGGCACTGAGGGCGGGTCTGACTTCGGTTGGACAGTCCAAGGGCAAGCTCCCTATCCACTGAAGTGGACTGGGATCAGATGAGCGAGAGGGTGTACCCTCTCGTGAGGAAAAAAAAAAAAGCTGTCTGTGGGTGGGTTTTCTGGCTATGCACCTTAACCTTCGCTGTGCTCAAAGCTGTGACCATGCAGCAAGCTTATGCCTATAGGGAACCATGTTAAAAATGGTTTTTGAAGCAAAAAGTGGCACTGTGTGCTCATTTGCATGTCATTTCCCAGAATCCCTTGCTGCAGTGGAAGTGCTGTGTGCTGGGTGATAATGGTGAAAGGTGGGGTTGCAGACCTGCCTAAGACATGCAGATGAGCATACAGTTGTATTTACATTTATATATATATATATAGTTATACGTTACCGTTCCAAAGGATTGGTAAACAAGAGACAGCACTCAATGTTGAAAATCAAGGTGTATTAGGGAAAGCAAAAATACATCCAGAAACCCAACGTTTCGGTCCTACAGAATGGGACCTTCCTCAGGAGGATACAGTATCCCCCTGAGGAAGGTCCCATTCTGTAGGACCGAAACGTTGGGTTTCTGGATGTATTTTTGCTTTCCCTAATACACTTTGATTTTCAACATTGAGTGCTGTCTCTTGTTTACCAATCCTTGGAACGGTAACGTATAACTACATTCTCTATATGGGACGTGCACCTGTGGCTTACCAGCACCTATTGGAGTGCCAACTGCCTTATCTGACTATATATATATATATATATATATATATATATATATATATATATATATATACAAACACAAATGTATATGTAAATACAACTGTATGTATATATATAGTTGAAAAAGATTACCTGTCTGAGTGCTGTCTCCTTTTTGCCAGTTTCTGGTAATGTATGCTTTTATATATATATATATACACTGTATGTATTAGAGCATTAAATGCCGTTCTCTTTCCCTCAATCCTTGCTTGTGACCTTATGAAGGAATAGCACACCCCTTGTCACAACCTGTCGCTCTGAGCTCTCGCTTTAAATAAACCTTCTTAGCCATAGCTCATTTGCTCTTATGCTGTGCTGGATTTAGATATGTGCAAAAGTGAATGGCTTTATGAAGTTTTCAATAAATGATCACTCATACTACGGTACAATAATTTTTTATTTACCTAAAGTCGTGAAAATGTCTAACAGGCCTCTAGGGCGAGCAATATAAATAAGTAAACATTACTCAGAGAACAATTACATAAAATAATATTTAATCCATTCAGTGCAATGAGTTCTGCCATTCCAAGGAAATACCTAGCATAGCCATCTAGATAAAGAATACATTAATTGTAATATTTATTTTTGCTTAGGTTTCTTAGCTGAAGGTGGGCAGCCAAGAGGCCGTGCTGCCCGACAGCATGGCCTTAAATTGGCCCTATGACAACTCCTCACCTGGGCAGGGGAGGGAGGTGTGGGGGTGGGCCAGCAAGGTCCCCCTGGTCAGGAGACCCCCCGCCTATGGCTAGGGGGGCCGCTATACCATTAACAGAACTAGTTAACAAGTCACTGTTAAAAGGTGTAGTCCCAGATGACTGGAGAATGGCAAACATACAGTAATTCCACTTCACAAAAGCAGAAGATAGGGCTAGTCTGGTGACAACAGGCAAGTGAGCAAGTTGTAAGGAAATGAATGGAACAATGCCAACGAAGATGACATAACTGGGAAGAATTACCACAATAGCAAGGGAAGAAATGCTAACACTAATATAAATATGAGGAAAAAATGTGATCTTAAAAATTGATGTCCCACCATTTTTCTTCCTGTGTAATAACATATTTTAGCAAAGATAATTACTACCAAATGAAATGTTTTCCTCTATCAAGTAAGTCATCCAGACAAGAGATGAAGCATTACAAGAAGCCATATCATCCTGGTTCTTAATAGTAACATAATCCTTTATATGAAAGATTACCCTATGTTACGCCGGTGCTGCCCGCAGACCAGACCCGTCCCCTGTGCTGAGGTGGGACGTAGGGATACATGCACCCGCAGCAAAGGGAGCGTGTCCGGAGTGTGGTGTTAGTGTTGCCAGGCCAGGTATAGTAAGGAAGACAATACTTGCCGGTACCGGTAGTAGAGGAGGAGTAGTTATTGCCGTTGCCAAGATCAGGGATTGGAGAGTTGCGGATGGTCGAAGGTATAAGCCGTGTTACAGGGATGCCAGAAGTCACGAAGTCCAAGTAGAGCCGAAGTCGAGAGCCAGAGGGGGTAGTCGTCCAATCCGCGTCAATACCCGAGGAGTCACTGAGAGAGTAGTCAAATGCTTCCATACAGAACTATGTCGAGCGACGAGTGATGGGAAGCACAGGCATAATAAAGCTGGGCAGGCCAATGGGAAAAGGGGGCAGGCCTGGAGGACTGCAAGGAGTCCTCCCTGATAGGAGGGAGGTGTTACAGCCCAGCTGAGTGTAATCATTGATTTGCATGGAACTGTGTGATGCTTGGGGGCGACGCCTCACTGCAGGAGCAGTGGTTAAAAGTGCTCTGTTAGGCGTGTGCTCTGTAAGCTGGGAATGCATGCACATAACGTCTGGGGCTGGCGTGCGTGTGTGCATGGATTCGGTGACTGACGCGCGTATGCTCATGGGGACAGAGACAGATGCACGTGTGCGCATAGAGCGCGGAGCTGGGGACACACGCAGAGGCTGCGGTTCAACAGGCACCTCTTCAGTTGGTGCAATCCTGTGATGGCGAGGAGCCAGAGTGCCAGTGGCAGACAACGGAGGTATGTGGGAATTGCGCTGCAGACGCTTGGACGCCTGAGTACCGACGGGAGGTGAGTAATGTCTAAGCACTGACGGCGCTTAGACACCAGATTCCTTACAGTACCCCCACCTTCAGGAACGGCCTCAGGACGGTCCTTAAATGGTTTGTTTGGAAACTTCTTCCTGAAAGTCTTCAGAAGAACCGGAGCGTGGATATCACGAAGTGGAACCCAAGACCTTTCTTCTGGGCCGAAACCCTTCCAGTGCACGAGGAACTGCAGTTGACCCCTGGATATGCGAGAATCGAGCAGGTACTGGACCTCATATTTTTCCCTATTCTGGGTAATAACCGGATCAGGCCTACGGTTATGGTTGGGGAAGAAATGACTGGATACGAATGGCTTGAGTAGAGATGTGTGAAACACGTTTGGTATCTTCATGCTGTCGGGAAGTTGAAGCCGGAATGCTACCGGATTAATCTGTTCAGTTATCGGAAAAGGGCCCAGGAACCTCGGCGCCAATTTTGGGGAAGGTACCTTCAAATAAATGTTTCTTGAGGACAGCCATACCATATCCCCTGGCTTGTATCTGGGTGCCGGACGGCGGTGGCGATCTGCCTGATGTTTGGCCCGTTGAGAGGCGGTAAGAAGAGCAGACTGAATCTTGGACCATGCTGATTGCAGAGATGTGACACGGTCGTCTACAGCCGGGACTCCTGAAGGAATGTTGGAGACGGGAAGACATGGGGGATGAAAACCGTAATTGATGAAAAATGGCGACTCTCGGGTTGACTCGTTGGTAGCGGAGTTAAAAGCATATTCGGCCCATGGCAAAAGTTGTGCCCAATCATCCTGAGAATTAGAAATGAAACACCTCAGGTATTTTTCCAGGGACTGATTGACCCTTTCTGTTTGACCACTGGACTGAGGATGGTAAGCTGAGGAAAAAGAAGAAGAGATCCCTAGTCTTTTGGTAAAAGTTCTCCAAAATCTGGATACGAACTGTGACCCTCTGTCAGACACGATGGACGAAGGAATACCATGAATGCGAAAGATGTGATCAGTGAAGATATCAGCAAGGGCGGGTGAGGTGGGAAGTCCTTTGAGCGGGATAAAGTGAGCCATCTTAGAAAAACGATCCACCACTACTAAAATCGTATTCATCCCTTTGGACCTTGGCAACGCCACAATAAAATCCATTGATATGTGTGACCATGGACGTTCTGGGATGGGCAGAGGAAGAAGAAGACCGTGAGGCCTTTGATGAATTGTCTTGTTTTGCGCACAGACCGGACAAGCGTGCGTATATTCGAAAATGTCTTTGGACATCTTGGGCCACCAAAAGTTGCGACGTATAAGGTCCAAAGTCTTTTTGTAGCCAGGATGACCAGCTGCTCTCGAGGCATGTCCCCAATCCAGAACCTCGGGTATGAAATTAGGTCTCACGAAGAGCTTGCCCCTGGGGACCTTCAGGTTCTTTGGAATGGACCTTTGTGACTTGATGATCTTGTCAAAGCTTCTGAAGGAAGATGCGGCGAAAATCTTCTCGTGAGGTGAAATGGTCTCCATGGAATCTTCTGGTCTCTCTTCGGAAGAATGTTGTCTTGAGAGAGCATCGGCTTTGACATTTTTAGTCCCAGGAATATATGACAGTTGGAAATTAAATCTGGAAAAGAACAAAGACCAGCGGGCTTGCTGTGGACCCAGACGGCGAGCGTTCTCTATATATAATAAATTCTTATGGTCTGTGAGGATGGTGAACGGTTCCCTCGACCCTTCCAGGAGATGCCTCCATTCTTGAAGTGCCATTTTAACGGCCAGTAACTCTCTGTTCCCCACGTCGTAGTTCCTCTCCGCTGATGTAAATCTCTTCGAAAAGAATGCGCAGGGATGCAATTTTTCTTGGGGTGAAGGTCTCTGGGATAGAATGGCACCGGTGCCAGAATCAGAGGCGTCCACCTCCAACACGAAAGGGAGATCAGTGTTGGTGGGGTTTGAGAACCGGTGCGGACACAAAAGCCTCCTTAAGTGTGTTGAAGGCGGTATTGGCCTCTGGTGACCAAACCGACGGATCGGCCCCCTTCTTCGTAAGGGCTGTGATAGGTGCAAAAATTCTGGAGAAATCATGGATAAACTTGCGGTAGTAGTTCGCAAATCCCAGGAAGCGCTGGACGGATTTAAGAGTCGGGTCTAGGCCAGTTAGTAACGGCTTTTAATTTGTCCGGATCCATCATGAAACCATCGCTGGAAATAATGTAGCCTAGAAACTGGGTCGAAGACTGATGGAAGGTACATTTCTCCATCTTGGCATATAAGCGATGTTCACGAAGGCGAGAGAGCACGTAAGATGTATGAAAGATGTGGTCCTGTAAATTCTTTGAAAAAATCAGGATATCATCCAGAAAGACTATGACGAAGTCGTTGAGTACTTTGCGGAAGACATCGTTAATGAAATCTTGAAAAACGGCCGGAGCATTACACAGTCCGAAAGGCATCACAAGGTATTCGTAGTGGCCACTACGCGTGTTGAAGGCCGTTTTCCATTCGTCTCCTTGACGTATGCGTACAAGATTATAAGCTCCCCTGAGGTCCAGCTTGGAGAAGACTTTGGCACCTTGCAACCTATCAAAAAGTTCAGTGATAAGGGGGAGTGGGTAGCGATTCTTTACGGTGATGCGGTTAAGCCCTCTATAATCAATACAAGGTCTTAAAGTTCCATCCTTCTTCTTTACGAAGAAGAACCCTGCTCCAGCTGGTGAAGTAGATGGACGAATAAAACCTTTCTTCAGGTTCTCCTGGATGGACTCGTCCATAGCCTTAGTTTCAGGGAGAGACAGAGGATAAGTCTTGGACTTAGGTAATGTGTAACCAGGAATCAGGTCAATAGGACAGTCATATGACCTGTGTGGGGGTAGAAGGTCAGATTGTACCTTATTAAATACGTCCAGAAACTGGTGGTAAACCGTAGGGAGGTTCGTCTCAGGAAGGGTGGTATTCGCTAGGAGTCGCTGTGGTTCGCCTGACCTTGGTTCCCAAGTGATGGGGTTGGTGGATGTCCAATTGATCCGTGGGTTGTGGAGTTGTAACCATGGCAAACCTATGGTTATGGGTGTTCCCGGAGCCTGAATTACATCGAGGGTCAGGGTTTCCTTGTGATTATCAGAGGAAAGTACAACCGGAACCGTCTCTAATGAGATAAATGCCGGCGTGAGTGGATGCCCATCAATTCCGACCAAGGCGATGGGGATCTTTTTCTCCACGAGCGGTATCTGGTAGTGTTTGGCGAACTCTTGATCCACGAAATTGCCTCCGGCTCTGGAGTCTATGAAGGCTACTGTGGAGACGCGGAATTTACGGCCTGAGAGGCACACGGGTATAGTGAGTTTCTTAGGAAATCCTTTTTGGGGAAGGGGATGAGGAGACATAACACCCACGAAGAGCCCCTTCATACTCACTGGGTGTTCCCGTTTTCCAGAGATGGAGGACATTCTTGGGTCAGATGTTTTTGCAGGTCCGCAGTAATAGCACAATTCCCCGGCGCAGCGGAATTGCCGTATTGGTGTGCGAACCCGTTGAACCCCCAACTGCATCGGTTCGGACGAGTCCAAGGAAGGACGGAGCGGTGAAGTGGACCTGGGGACTCTAGTAGTGCTGAGAGAGAGAGACGAAGAGGTTACCGAGCGAGTGTGCTGGCGCTCCATGCGGCGTACCGGAATACGTTGGTCCACTCTAATCGCCAGAGTGATGAGATCCTCCAAAAGACCTGGCCTGGATTGGAGAGCAAGTACATCCTTGATGCTGTCTGACAGTCCTTGCCAGAATACGGTGACGTAGGCCTCCTGTTCCCAGTTGGTCTCTGATGCAAGGGTCCGGAACTCTATGGCATATTCAGTCACCATGTCTTCGCCCTTGAGTAATCTGTAAAAGAGAAGAAGACGCCACCTCCCGATGTGCGGGGGAATCAAACACTTGCCTGAATTCCATCTTGAAGGCTGAGTAATTCTGGGTAAGGTCATCTCGCCGCTCCCAGATGGGGGAGGCTCAAGCCAGTGCGCTACCCGTCAACAGATTATAAACGTAGGCCACCTTCTTTCGGCCAGTAGAAAACTGGTGGGGGGCCATTTCAAATTGTACCTCACATTGATTAATGAAGCCCCGAAAATCTTGAGATTCACCTGCGTAAGGTTTGAGGTTAGGAATCCTCATATCTAATTCAGTCTGGTCTGCGTCTTGTGGGCTCGACATAATGTTACGCCGGTGCTGCCCGCAGACCAGACCCGTCCCCTGTGCTGAGGTGGGACGTAGGGATACACGCACCCGCAGCAAAGGGAGCGCATCCGGAGTGTGGTTAGGGGGGCCGCTATACCATTAACAGAACTAGTTAACAAGTCACTGTTAAAAGGTGTAGTCCCAGATGACTGGAGAATGGCAAACATACAGTAATTCCACTTCACAAAAGCAGAAGATAGGGCTAGTCTGGTAACAACAGGCCAGTGAGCAAGTTGTAAGGAAATGAATGGAACAATGCTAACGAAGATGACATAACTGGGAAGAATTACCACAATAGCAAGGGAAGAAATGCTAACACTAATATAAATATGAGGAAAAAATGTGATCTTAAAAATTGATGTCCCACCATTTTTCTTCCTGTGTAATAACATATTTTAGCAAAGATAATTACTACCAAATGAAATGTTTTCCTCTATCAAGTAAGTCATCCAGACAAGAGATGAAGCATTACAAGAAGCCATATCATCCTGGTTCTTAATAGTAACATAATCCTTTATATGAAAGATTACCCTATGTTACGCCGGTGCTGCCCGCAGACCAGACCCGTCCCCTGTGCTGAGGTGGGACGTAGGGATACATGCACCCGCAGCAAAGGGAGCGTGTCCGGAGTGTGGTGTTAGTGTTGCCAGGCCAGGTATAGTAAGGAAGACAATACTTGCCGGTACCGGTAGTAGAGGAGGAGTAGTTATTGCCGTTGCCAAGATCAGGGATTGGAGAGTTGCGGATGGTCGAAGGTATAAGCCGTGTTACAGGGATGCCAGAAGTCACGAAGTCCAAGAAGAGCCGAAGTCAAGAGCCAGAGGGGGTAGTCGTCCAATCCGCGTCAATACCTGAGGAGTCACTGAGAGAGTAGTCAAATGCTTTCATACAGTACCGACGGGAGGTGAGTAATGGTCGCGCTGACGGCGCTTAGACACCAGATTCCTTACACCCTATTAGGGTAGCCTGATCAGCAAAGATGGAGTAAAGGCATTTGACATACTCTATGATGAGTTTGTGGTGGGGGTCCAATTCAATTATTGTGCATATGTCAACAGGTCATACTTTGACAATTTTAGTGTGAACCTCTTGAATGGCTGGAAAATGGCCCATTTGTGACTTTTCTGCTACTGTTGTAAAAAGGCATGTAAAAACCTGAATAAAATGTCCACAGGGGGCACTAGTATGGCACTGGTATGAGGCTAATACTGCAATATGTAGCCCAGGTACAGTACAGTATGTATCTTTAGGCTAAAGTGTTCTAAGTCATTATGAAGAGCTGTGTTCTATTTCATTTGGGAACCAATATCAAATAAGCGAAACATATATTACAGTGAAATTTAAAAAAAAAAGCTACACAAAAGATGAGATGGAATGCAGTATATGACGTCACAATCATGAACAAAACGTAATCAATATTATTCTGAACAACAGCGACAAAGAACACTCAAATTGATCCTTGCTCTGCTACTTTCTTCTCATTTCCTGAAGGAGATTGCCTTAGGAACAGGAACAACTACGACCACCCCTAGTGTAAAATAGATTATTCCAAATAACAGGGGGAGGTCAATGTATAAAGCACTGACCAACTGGTTGAATCCTCACAGTGTCAATTTCAATGCTAAAGTGTTAGTGTGACATAGAAAATGTTGTCCCTGAGGTTAAGAACACACTTTCAGTAGTCAAGAAAATGTTGGTGGATTTTAATGCTTCTACATGTATATGGGGAAACAGTTTATAAACTCCACTTAAAAATATAATCATAATCAAACACACAAAACATACATTCGGAATATTGACATTATGATGTAAATCTGACACAAGGAGTGTCAATTTCATGTTATGTCATGTAAAGATGTAGCAAACGTTAAGGTTTGTGTGTCCACGACCGCGACGTTCGTTCGTTGCGCGGATAGATTAATGCTGCAGGTGGTCAAATTCAGAATTTATTTTGTGACCTTTCATAATTAAGAAGATAAGACCCTTAACAATCAAACTTGACTGTAAATGATGACCACCAGCAGGGTGATCACGGAAGACACTGTCCCTAGCACCAGCTACATCTGTATAAATACTGCTCTGCTTGTATCACAAAAGGATTTGATGAATGGGTGTAAAAGCAGTTAGAGGAGGAGTTGCTATGTGTAATTATATAATGGGACATATTAACCTTTCTGAATATGGTGTAGTTTCCGTTTCTTTTTGTATTATGTCAGTCCATCACGTATAAGGTGTTAGCCTTTGTGTCTAAAAGATCAGCATCAGGTTTAGCAAACTCTTGTTTAATACTGTTCATTTGATGATGCAAGAGAAAATTGTGTTCTCCTGATATATTTTATCCATTTACTGTAGTTGCTACAACACTACTAAACACTACTACTGCTCCAGCCACGAGTAGCCGGAGGTTGGTTGGATCACCAGTGTATGGTTTAAAAATATGTATGGGTAAAGCAACAATCCTCCCACATTAATTATTTATTTTTACCTGTTCCCTAACCCTCTGGGACCCCACAGTTCCTGTGATATTTGTAGTTTTTTTATGCCTGTTTTGACAGAACAAATCTACAATGTGGGGTAAGGAAAAGACTCACGTCATCTTCGGATGACCTCACAACTTTCTATTGGCAGCCAAAGAGAGTCTGACTCAGCTGGACTTCAATAAAGTCACACATTATTTAAAGGCTGGAACCCACTGCAATAAACCATCCTGTAGTGTTGCAGCCACATTTGATGAAGGCTATTTCAAAGATTTATTATATAGTATTCAACACAAGTTTTGTAGATAAACAAGGATAACATCAACTTACCGTATAGATACCAGTGTGAAAGAAAGAAGAGGAGTGAAAAGAAAAAAACATATGATGCATAGCATCAATTCCATCCCAATTACTGGTGGCACATATAATGCAGGAAAAACAGCAACAATCTACATATATTATCATGGTAGATATTTCTAGGACATGACTACTTTAAAAAAATACCTGAAGGATCTTTGTAACAATATACATTTATAGGCCTAAGGTGATGTGCACTTTTATATAATCTTTCCAACCAAATGTATTGCTTTTCCTTGAAATGATTCCAGCAATTAGTAGCTCATCTTGAGGGCTATTTTTGTACTCCAAACTAGTTTTAGATATTTTACGAACAACATTCAGAACATGTGGTGAGTGGGGCAGCTGCGGTCACGGTTACACAGATTCGCCTGGTGCCAGAGACAAAGGGCCTCATTCAGAGAGGGTTGATAAAAAATATCGCCAGGGAATTTAAAATGCCGTTTTTTTGGGTGTTGCTATCACGGTATTAAGAAAGGCTCGATTACCAGTCATAGCAAAATTCCCAAAACAGGCGAGTTGCTGCCAGCGAGAGCATCGAGCCTCTGAAAAGGCCTAAACCGGCGATTCATTTCTGCTGCAGAGAGAGCGGCTCAGAGAGAGCCGCCTCTCCCAGCTGAAATGTCGCCCGAAAATTATTTATTTAAATATACATTTCTTTAAAAGTGTAGAGGTGCAGGGGGTCTCCGGAGCTGAACCCCGTTGGTTTTATGTTCGGGGACCCCCTGCTTCCCGAGATACAGGCACCTTTATGGGGTGCCGGTATCTACTATGCAAGGAAATGTCCCGGTCACGTGACGCGGGACATTTCAATGCAGAGGGATACCGCCACCACATAAAGGAACCTGTATCTCGGGAAGCAGGGGGTCCCTGGTAATAAAACCAACGTGGTTCAGCTCCGGAGACCCCCTGCACATCTACACTATTAAAGAAATGTATATCAATAAATATTTTAATAAACATCAATACACGCCACCCCTCCACCGCCCAAACCCATACAGTACAGTAATGGGCAAAATAACTATTATCCAGATATGGATAATAGATTATTTGCCCATTATTAATCACTGCATTAGCATACAAAAATAAAGTAAATAAATACAGTTATACTTACCACAACAGCAGGTCCCTCTGTCCTCCGTAGCAAGAAAGCATATATACATAATAAAGACATTGTAATGGCCCCTAACCCCTTAATCACCTTAGCGGTTACTAACCGCTATAGTCATTAAGGGGTTAACCCACCCTGACCCGATACCAATCCGGGAGGCCTAAGCACCCACCCCTGACTGACTATACCCACCCTATACCCATTGAGTAGTATAGTGGTACATCATACCCATATAATAATAATATGGGCATGATAAGCCTCTATAGCACTCAATGGGCACCCTAATGACAATACATTAATACACAAGACACATAATAATAAAACCTAACTAAACTCCATAAAAACACACTTCACTAAATAAAAACAGAAGCCAGCTAATCCAATCAATAGAAGCAATTACAACATCAACAATGAATTAATTAAACCATTACCCAATCAAACCAATTAATTCCTAAACCAACTCAAAATGAATAGTAACACTAACCAATCCAAACAATGAATTACTACAACATCAATGAATGTAACCATTAAAAGACAAAGAAATAAATTAAAACAATCTCTGAAGTAACCATAAAACATATTAGCTAACATAATATAACATTAAGTACAAGCGAACACCAATCGCAAACCTTTTATTACATTAAGCATGAACAAACAAACAATCACATCCACATAATAAACTGCAATGAAAAAAAGCAACAAGCGAGAAATGCCCCCCAAATATTGTCATAATAATGTATTAATCTGTACCCTAAAGAGGTACAGATTAATATATTATCAGTCAATGTGCCTCTCCCCAAAAATCAAAAAACACATCCAAAGATTAAACCTGTAAAAAGAGACATTTACAAACATTGAATATATTACTTACCATTAGAAGCGGTGGCCCTCCGACTCCTGGGGAAACAGGAAGCTCACGTACCTTGAAGGCCTCCAACAGCATCCAATGCCATCTGCCATGAAGATCCGGATCAGGTACCCCAATCTTCTTTTTTCTTTCTTTAATCACCTTCTTCTATCTTCATCTGTAACCATTTCTTGTTCTTCTTTATCTTCTTTCTTCATCTGTCAATCCAAAATACCCCATGTTAAATCCCAGCCGTTGCTGTCTCGTCGGCTTCTTAGGCTCAAATGAGGCGTCACGGCCTTAAATAGGGCTTGTGACATCACATTTAGCCCCAAAATGGTTAACATCCATCTGATTGGCTGTTAAAACCATGTTCCGACTTAAAAAAAATTTTTTGGACATGACGTCACTTAAAGGGAATGATGCCAGCCAATCAGAATGGCTGTGCTTCATTTGTCTTTAAGATGACGTCACGAAGCCGGCGTCACATGGAATTTCAACCAATCAGATCGTGGGAACCAATTCCAAACGCTTATTATGCCCATATTATTATTATATGGGTATGATGTACCACTATACTACTCAGTGGGTATAGGGTGGGTATAGTCAGTCCAGGGTGGGTGCGTAGGCCTCACGGATGGGTGAAGGGGGTATTAGCCCAAAGGATGGGTGTTTATACCTTGCGGGTGGGTAGCGGTTGGGTTAATCCCTTTATTACCTTAGCGGTTTTAACCGCTAAGGTAATGAAGGAGTTAAGTCCCCCCACAACACCCCCGGAAGGCCTAAACAGCCACTAAGGGCCAAATTATCCCTTCACCCACCCTCGCTAGCCACAGTATTGTATTGTATTGTATGTCTTTACTGTAAGCCTGGCACGGGTGTTTAACTCCTTCATTGCCTTAGCGGTTAGCCGCTAAGGTTATGAAGTTGCTGTACATGCATTTTTCCTGCATCGGATGCATGCCGGGGGGCTCCGGTGCTGCTATTAATAGCTATCAGCCCCGGAGCCCCCCGGCATCAATCCGAGGCAGGAAAAGGGCCTGATTTTTTCTAAGTCCCGACACATCGCAGCTCATCGAGGCCATCTCCCCACCAATTTACCAAAAGTTTGAGGTTAATTGGATTTGGGGAGAAGAACGCCTTTCAGGGCTGCGATGGGCTGCGACAACCGACTCGCGGGTATCTGATTCCCACGAGTTTATGATCCTTCAGAAAATGGTTGATAAGTGGCTGATCGCCGCTCAATTGGCAAATTTCTGTTGGTGATAAAATTTTGTGTCGATACAGGCCGTTATCAAGCACTTATCGAGGCTTTCTGAATACGAGTAGCCATTTTGGTCGATAAGTGCTCGATACGGGCCTTATCGAGGCTTTCTGAATGAGGCCCAAAAGGTCTTGCTGCATCTGTATATGTATATTTTTTACTAACTGAAGGAAAATCCGTTATTTCCTTCCCCTGGCTTCAGAACCAAAAGGAACCTATTCTCTGTAAAGAAAACTGAAGCCTTGTGACTGGATACACAATCTGCACCATTTTGCAGCAGACTTCCCCGGAGAAGCTTTCACGCCCTGCAACTGTTATCTCCGGTGTTTGGTGAACTTCAGGCCTGGAAGACGAACGAAATGAAACGTAACGCACGCCAGGTTTCAAATCCTTTGTCTCAATTTATTACTCATAGGGTAATGACTTTTATACAGAAAAAAAAGATATTGGTTAGAGGCGTAACATAGGCGTATCATAAGCGTATCATAGGCGTGTCTTGGGCGTAGCTTGGGCGTAGCTTTGATTAGAGGCGTGATTTAGGGGCAGGACATATTAGTGGCGTGACTTTTGAGACGTGTCTTTTTCAATACAAGCAATTGTCTAAATACATAGCTTATTCATTGTCTGTTATCAAAAGAGACCTTGAGTCTTGCAACTATATTACACTATTTTGCTTCTTGCAGAGAACAATTCTATTATATTCTACTAAAACACCAGGAAATTGACATCACAAAAGTATCTAGTAATATCCTGACCAGAAAGAAAGGAAATGCAATTTTGGCAGAAACTGAGTGCATTTAGGAATTATATTTCAGCAAAAGGCTGACTACAGAATCTTAACTAGTTATGACCAGACAAAATGGAAGCTTAACATGAGTGAAGATTCTGGCCTGACATACTGGTCCTAACACTAACTTTCTAAACTCAAGCTTGCTTATGCATTATGACTTAAAAGTATGCCTATATGTATTTATTAATAAAATAATCCTATAATCACGTGTTTCAGAACAGAGTTAAACGAGACTTGGGATTGGTTTATGCTCCAAAAATCAAGTTTTGAAGAAACAAAATATTTTACCACTTCTAATCGGCAGTTTCCTAAACATGAAGACCTCTGACCACTTTATTACTGTTGATTTGAATTTAAAACATGTTTTTTGTCATTTCAATCGTTAAAAAGAAGGTAACATCAGAAAAACCTGCTTGGAAATTAACATATTATGACTGAAAATTACCTTATTGATCTTAATTGAACTTTCACAACCCTGTTTTTCTCCACAGAAAGTAGGCTACTGTATTTTAAATTGAAATACCACTGGCAATTTCAGGTATGAAGAAATAAAGGGCATTGCATACCCAGCTTCTTCTTTTTTTTGTACAAATGATCTCATATACAGTATGGAGATACAATTTGACATTATATCACACATACTATTATATAAAAATCATGTCGATAACATTCTAAAAGTTACAGCCCATGGACATTATTAATATGTGTTTCAATAGGTTTCAGACAAAACAGCCTTCAAATTGTTATTATGGGAAATTGGACTTCTTCTGAGGCCCTTTTTGCATGGAAAGGGACATTTGGTCACAGCTATTTACTGGTTAGGGTAGGGGGGGCTAATTTAAGGAGTTTTATTGGTTAGAGTTGGGGTTTCATTGAAGGGGTTTTAGTTGTATGGGTAGGGGGTAAGATTGGCCTCAGATGGACCTCCGCAATAGCCGATCGCTGCTGGAATCTCCACTGCCAGCCGCTTCTAAGGTAAGTTTTACTGGGTAAGGGGTTTATTGAAGTTGTTGTATCGGTTAGAGTAGGGGGTTAATTTAAGGGGTTTTAGGGTAAGGGATTACAGTAGGTTATAGGGCTTTAGGGTAGGGTTTTTTAGAATAAGGAGTTAAAGTTTTTAGGGTGGGGGGTAGCATTAGTATTAGGGCTTAAGATTAGGGTTTTTTTAGGGTAAAGGTTAAATTTAGGTATAGGGTTAAATTACCGTGAAGCGGCTGGTGGCTGAGCGTTCCGGCGGCAGTTTGAGCATGAGTAAAGCACTGGCGGTCATTTGGTCATGGCAGAATGACCACGACCAAATGTTCTAGACCGCTTTTTGCATCTCCTCTTATTTTATATCTTGTCTTTTTATTATTAATTGCCAATACAATGATGTGTTGTTGACTCCTGATGAAGCAAAATACTTGATTGGGTCTGTTTGGAAAATACATGCTATACAGTACTTTACTGTACTGTATATTGAAAAAACTCACAGTCAATGTCCTTCTGCATATTTTTTAATATAAATATATCTATAATGTTTAACTGATTCTTGTTAATATACAAAAGGAAAATGTGGTAGCAAAGTCAACAATATTCTGCTCAGTTTCATCAGTGTCATAAACATCTTTTAGAGCCATGCTTGCAATGTTACATAGAAATATTGAATAAAACCCAAGGGGCATTGATTATAAACTATAAAGATTGACTCTGGCGGTTTAGTTTATATTATAAACCTAATTCTTGTTTTCAATTTGTCTTTAATTGTGATACCTATTGATTGATTAGCAAGAGAGAGACCATAATAGCTACTAAATCTTTGAACTACATTACTTTTATACGTGTGTAAATACTGTATAACTGGTTAATTTGGGTTGTATATATTGTGATATTGCATATCACTAATTTCATTCAGTCCTATGGAAACTCTGTGATATTCTGTGTTGTAACAGGATATGGTGTGTTATTTTGGGGGAAATGTCACATGCTACAGGTATATATATATATATATATATATATATATATATATATATATATATATATAAAACATATTTTCATTAAAAATCTGAAAGCGTAAATTAGCATTAATTTATTTTTGTGACCTTTCATAATTAAGAAGACAAGACCCTTAACTATCAAACTTGACTGTAAATGATGACAATGATAATGGCTGATGGCCAGTATATATTATGCATGTATGTTGATGGGTTTTTTTCCCCCCCTTTTCAATACACTGTGCAGACAAGACTTCTACAGTCTCTAGAAATGTGTGATATATTATAATGTATTATTAAATATTTTGATATAATCAAAGGTCACATCTGTTACCCAAGATGATGAGAGATTGATGGTACAATATCAGGTGCATCGCCATCATCTTCAAGAAGAATTGATTCTAGTGATTTATCAGACATAGAGGATGGATAAAGTGATGTGTTTACATAAATTGCATCAGGTTTAATTGCGGTCTTTTGCATTTTAAAAGACATTTTGTTAGATGGCAGACAGCTCTATAACCTCCTCCCTCTCCCTTATTTAGCTGCCAAATGATTTTCTCCCAGATTATCAAGACTCAGATAATGTTGATTAGGGTTAGGTTTAGGCTGAACAAGTCTCTTATTTATTCTGTCGCCTGTTAACTTTTTCAGTCCCAGAGTGTATCCAGACCTCCAGCATTTGCGGTCATGTATGCTTGAGCAGCAATCACATGACTTTCTCAATTTCTCCCCATTTAACCCCAATGTCCCTATCATTAATTTGACCCTCCATAGGTGCCTGTGAAGCATGACATCACCATGGTTAACAGATTTCTATGAGTTAAAAACATCACATTATATGCATTACATTACACATTAACTACATAGACAATACTGCATAATATTAAATGAGGTTTTAACTAGAGATAGGCGGGCTACTCAGAATCCCTTCCCTGTATTTTTCTGGGCATTCCCGGCTCAATCTGATTCACAGAATAAAATCCACCAACGCATTGCTTTATTTTAAGGCCTCCCAGATTCTTCAAAATATGTCATTGGATCTCGGCTGCACAGATTTTAAAGAATCCGTCTACAGATTCCATTTAAATCTGAATCCGCGGAACGTCTTTGCATTAATATTTATATACTCTTCCTCCCCTAATAATTTCGTTGATGGATTCCGATTCTGTTTGCATGTTCAGATTCTGAATCCGTAGGACAAATTTTAAGTCATAGGGGGAAAAAATGAATCTGCCTTTTTGAGACAAATCCGCGAAATCCTACGGATGAAAGAAAATGGCAAATCTGCGACAGATTCTAATTCCTTTGAAAATGTCGCCCATCTCTAGTTTTAACCCCTTCAGTACCACAGGGCTCTACTAGACCCATCAATGAGAACCCTGAGGACCCCAATAGTGCTGGAGCTCTTAAAATTATTAACAATTGAATGAGAGTGTGACAAAGTCACAAAGTCACCCACAGAAAGTACATTTGTGGTGCACACAACAAAATAAAATAAAATACAATTAAAAATCCCACGTCGTGCTAACTGATTGGTCACAAGGTTAGTAAATCAATATACTCCAAGGCTATGATTAATGTAGACAGCCATAAATTAGTGAAGTTTTACCCAGACGATCTAATAAATCTGGAACGCTGAGACCAGTATACATGCTTAGTGACGCGGTGACGTCACGACACGTGGTGCGTCTGATTCAGTCACTGCTGAGACTCATTCAGCCGCGGTGCCGTTCCTGGAGGGCTGAAGGCTGAGACTGACAGCACTGTAGCTACGTATCATGTGGCTACTTTTTTTTAGTATTTGTGTTGCAACTTGAGTGCTACATGCACTACATGTGTTAATTGTATCACTAGAAATAGGTTTTCCCGAGTACAACTTGCCAGCGATGTTAGAGCTGGGCTGTTACTAGTAATGACATTCATATGTTAGGTTAGCAACAGGGACTTCCCATTGATTCACTCTCATGTATGTGTTAGTGTGCTGCGGTCTGCTGCTTGCCTTCTGTGAATACACACGGTTACTAGATTGGGTCAAGAAGTCAGATGAATTGTGTAATCTGACATGTATACTGGTCTCAGCGTTCCAGATTTATTAGATCGTCTGGGTAAAACTTCACTAATTTATGGCTGTCTACATTAATCATAGCCTTGGAGAATATTGATTTACTAACCTTGTGACCAATCAATTAGCACCACGTGGGATTTTTAATTGTATTTTATTTTATTTTTGTCACTTTTATCACTTATGGTTTTTTCACATTATATCATCACTGTATAAAATATAAATATAATATTAATGTGGTGTGCACCACAAATGTACTTTCTGTGGGTGACTTTGTGACTTTGTCACACTCTCATTCAATTGTTAATACTATTAACTTCAAGTACATAGGCAGCACCCATTTGTGTCAAAACTATGACACATATGAATCAAATATAATTGTTAAAATTTGATATTATTGATTAAGTGAGCGGTGTGTTTCCTCTCCTGTGTTGAGCTCTTAAAATTAGATACAAATTCCAATATACCCCACTGTTCATCTTAATGGTTCCAATAACCTCTTTGGAACAAATCCACAAAAATTATGATCCTTCTAAGCAACAAGTGCCTCTAAAATCTACATCAAAAAATAAAAATGGTGCAAAAACATAGCATAAAATCATTTATATGACAAACTTAATAAAATTATATACAAGAATGAATTCACAATTTAAAAAAGTAAAAATAACCTGGTTTAGAAAGTGATATCTCTCTCACTGCTGGAACCTGCCCTCCAAATGTGTCAGAATCACTGGAGTCAGTATGGTGTTTGGAGCTGATTTAATCCAGTGGAGATGGCAACCCCTGGGTTGAAATCAATTGTGTTCTCTCTTTCGATGCGATCTTGTGGGATGGTGTCTTCATTGTTGAGCAGTCTCCAGGAAGTGATGTCACTCTCCGGAAGCTAATCTCCACTGTGTGGGTGGGTGCAAGCGTGCAATGCTCTGGGGATTTCATGACCGGCAATGCCTCTGGTTCAGCTATAGGGAAATGTCAATCTAATGTGTTTCGCCACTGGCTGTGACTTCGCTTTTATTTTTTGAGGTACAGTATTTGCATGAAGGAGAGGATTGGTGATCCTGTGGTCTGGGGCAGCAAACAGGCTATCCGAGTATACAATATTTTATATTGATATATAGTCCGTGAGTTTTACATTTTATTTTATGTGCATTTCTGTAATTGAACATTAAGATACTTGAACATCCACGTTCACGTGCTTATGTACTTTCCTAGACAAATAGGGATAAAGTTCTATCAATGGTTGCTTGCACTTTCATTTTTCTTTACAGCGTTTGTTGCAATAATTAGGAATATTTAGAAACATTAGTCTTTCACTCCTCACTACAAGTTGAGAAGTTGTCTGTGGCTCTATAGCTATTTAAGGTATTAGTTATAGGGACCACCCTATCTAGTGCACTCATCTTTTATTTTGCTGCCACAAAAATCTACATGGTATAAAAAAAAAATAGAAACAATAAATAGAAAAAATGTAACTCAAACAATAGGGCCCAATCCTTATGGTGTTCAGCAATTGAATGCCCATAAAAAGGCACAAATATACAGTAAGTAAATTAACCAAAATACAATCCCCCTGCCAAATCTTTAGCCTCCAATGAGGTCTAATCCATGGCCCTCTTCAATTCTTGTCCACCCTAGTCACCAGATATGGACAAAATGTCCACTGGGTTCAGATTCTGCAACAGATTGACCCTTTCCGTTTAACAGTAAAATTCCATGGATGTTTAAAAAAAGTGAATTCGTTTTTTTTTTCCTATCATAAAACGTCCGACCGATGGATTTCATGAAGTCCGGAATCTTCTCCCTTCTCCAGCGAAAGCCATATTTCAGCCATTCAATTCCGGATTTCAAAGAATCTGGAATCAGATTTCAGGCAAAACCTGATGATGGATTCCATGTAATCTAGTCAGAAAGGATCCAAGGGGTGATTTCATTTTTTAAGTGCCCAATCCACCTTCCGATTCCCGGGAGCAAATAGGAATTTGGGAAAATCCCTGCTGGAAATTCACGGAACAGATTCTTGCCATTTCATCCATCTCTTCTTTTCATTCACTGAGTCATCCTTAGTGTTAATTGCAGAAATTGATTCTCTATTACTTGAAGGTCAGTAAAGTGTCTTAATTTCTTGTATCCTACTGTATTTCATAAAATGTTTTTCTTCTTTTCTTTTGTGAAACAGCGGCTCCCTTTGGTCCAAGCTTCAAACTATTGTAAATGGGGTTATTTTTGGTGGACATTCCCCCCTCACATCTCAAATGAACAGTAACAAGTGTAATGCAAGGGGTTTGTTCACACTTTTAAAACCACACCCGCTCACACTAACAACAGTTCGGGACGGCGACCCGAGGTATCTCCAGCTTCCAATATATAATTGGAACTCCAGTAAAATAAATACATGTATATGTCTCTTAGAAAGAAGGCACAGCGCACCAGAATGAATGGCAAAATAGGTATATTAAAACAAACCAAACATATATTACAGCTCACATGAAATGATAATAAAAGCAAGTTCCTCGCAATCCCAGGTGAGACCTGGTAAGTCCAAAAGTAGAATACAGATGGGACCCAATGTAATGAGTCCCTGGATAGAAGCTTGCAGCACTCGGGAAGAGGGCAGATGCAAACTGAAAGCTCAACAGCTGATCCACCGCTGAGGCGTTCTGCACGCGGCTGCACGCGCAAATGCCAAGGTGGGGGAAAACCTTAGTTCACACTTCCGAGCAGCTGAGCCGCTCACAGCTGACCAGGAGGATAAAACCACTGTATACATATATATAACAACGCAATAGTGATGACTCAGCGGTGGATCAGCTGTTGAGCTTCCACTTTGCATTTCCCCTCTTCCCGAGTGCTGCGAGCTGGTGTTCGGGGACATTATATTGGGTCCCATCTGTTTTCGACCTTTGGACTGACCAGCTCTTACCTGGGATTGCGAGGAGCTTGATTTTATTCTCATTTCATGTGAGTTGTGATATATGTTTGTGTGTTTTAAATACAACTATTTTGCCATTCGTTCTAGTGCACTGTGCCTTTTTTCTATTTGTTGAAGATCTTTGCGGATCACCTTGAGGGAGAGTAGAGCACCCCCTGTGGCATCAGTAGCAAGTATGTGGATGACTATTCAAATATATTTAGAAATTCCCCATTTGGACAATCTGCACGATTGGGACATTTAAAAAAAAATATATTTATATATCTATGTCTATAGAATTACATTATTTGTATGGGACTAGCACCTTGACTTTATGCTACTATTCTGAGTACCAGCAACAGACTATTTTTGTTTATATAATATATACAGGTAGTCCTCGGTTATCCGACACAATGCGTTACTCAAAATGGCGTTGGATAGCGAAACGTCTTAAAGTGAAACACGTTTTCCCATAGGAACACTGATTAAATGACAGGTTCCGTTCCTGAAGGCATCTTTAACACTAAAATACACCAAATATTTTATGCAGGCAATAAGATACGCAGCACACACATAAATTATATAGTGTATATACTGTATTATATATATAATATATCATAAAATATAATAACATAATATATTATATAGTATAATATAATATTATATAATATATATATTATATACACATAAACAACTTTGCAAAGCGTTATAAGAGCGTTGGATAAGCCTTTTGGCATTGTAAAAATGAATATAGGTATGTATTGCATAGCGTTGGATTAGCCATTCGTTGTAAAGCGAAGCATTGTAAAATGAGGACTGCTTGTATAGACTTATTTTACTGTAGTCCCAAGTTCTATACAGTATATGGCTCCTCAAATGACACGTGGAGAGACACCTGTGCACAAAAATTAGAACACCTGAGATATATGCTAATAGGATATGTAAAGAATATTTAAATGACTACTATTAGAATATATCCCAGGTATATCAAGTGTGCTCTTTTTTGAGCACAGCTGTCTTGGCACGTGTTGCTTGACAGTGAGTTTGAAGATATACTGTTCTGTATATGGAAATTGACATGTATTTGTTTACAAAAATGACATGCTGGTCAATTGGAACTTCTCACTATCACCTAAATAAGCTTGTAATATGACCCTGAGAACACAGTGATGTTGACAATCCTCTTAAATAATAGATCACTTCTGCTTTAAATAGCAGACTGTAGAAGAAAATGCTGGATCTTCCTTCTGTTTATACTGTAGTTTTCTAGATTGTTGGGCTCATTTGATGTTATATTGGATCCCATTGTCACTATGAAAAGAGATCAACTTCCAATAAATGAGACCCACTATACTTGTACCAAACTTGACAGCCTATGATTTCTTCCTGAGAGTGTGAATGAGGTGATTTCTGCTGATTTGCAATCAATAAATGCATTTACAAAGATACTTTATTTCTTAAGGATGAAAGACACTCAACTGTGCTGTATTTTATAAATGGCATCAGATAATTGTCAATCAATGCTAATGTTCAGAATTCCTTGAAATTAACAAGTAATCACAGAGAAAAGTTTACACAATTGTATACGTCTGATAATCAAATTGTGAATTTAGTTAAGTAATTTGTAGATTTTTATTTTGCTTTCTGTTCTGAGAATTTTAAATGATACTTTATTTCCACTGGACTAAATGTGTCCTGTTTGCTTTTTGGATTTTGCCCTCTTTTTAGCAAATTACGGCTGTGTGCATGTATTTTGCACCCCACACTGCTCTCAGATTTCAACTATCTAAACTGTAAATGGAACAGACTACACCATAAATTAGAGATTCCCAGCAAAATCTATCAATCCTTCAACTAATGAATTACAGTAAATCTTTCTTACACTACAACATTATTTAAAATCTTACAGATGTGACCTGTTCCAACAAATGAATGTTACAATATCTACTGACTGACATATTATGCAATAAGTGAAAACCGAAATAATGCTATGTTTTGTGATGTGCTATGATAGCCTCATTACTAGGGATAGGTCATATGTGCATGACAAAGGAAAACAACTGGAAAATTAATTTTGGAAAGCTTTCCAATATGTTGTTTTGTTGACTGATAGTCACATTTACCAATAGGGTAATTTGAAAATATGTGGTAGTATGTGGTATATGTATTGGTATATGTATGTAAGTATGTGGTATATGTATTGACCCTCTATTGTAGTAAATATATTTAATATTGAATTTGTATTGTTTACTTACCTCTATATTTTATATAATCCTTGTGTGACATTATCTGATCCTAAGTGACATTATCAATTAATGTGTACACCAATATTACTCGAACTGAGGAAAAGAAAGGTACAATTATGTTGGTTTAAACCAAATATATGAAAGATTATTGAGTTAAAAGTCATTGACAGTTTTACACAATCCAAAATATATTATTAAACTACAATTTATATGCTAAAGTATATCGAATTGACCTTGTAAAATATTGTAATTGTAATATTTTAATGTGTATAACAGATGGTATGTGACAAACTATATATAATAGCAGTGCTACACCTATACGTTTTTAATTTCCATAAATATTGATAATGAAAAACGTATTTGGAAATTATTTATCAAAATGAAAGTTTATAATAAAAAAAATAAAGCATTTTTTTTCTCTCAAGATCTGTCTATATTAAAAGGTCTGAAATTTCTAATTTAATCTAAAGTATTGAGAACGCTCGTGCTTTTCAATATGTGCATTTGAAAGAAAAAAATTCTGCCAAATACAATACATAAATGAATGCACTGACGTTTACTACGTCGCTTCAAAATACAATTTGGACAACACTTGTACATTTTAGAATTAGACAAGCACTAATGATCATACATAGAATTGAACAACAGAATCTTTTTATATTTTAACTGCCATTGGTTAGAGTGTGATCTTCATGTTCTGATTTAATGTTCTCAAATGAGCATGCTTCATGTGTATCTATTGAGAGTCAACACAGATCAAGCAGGATTCTTCAGCATGGCCACTAATAAAGCACAAGTGCTCCTTTGTCAGGCCACGAGTGATTACTTGAACAAGTGCCGAGGAGAAAACCAAGTATCAGAGACAAAGTGCTGTGCTTAAGACCCTCAAGACAAAGGACCAATTGACTTTCCCCATTAGTTTTTGTGCCAAACATGTAAACACAGTTTCCTCTCTATCTTTAAAGCTTGAAGCGTGCCAGCTTGTTAACATACTGGGTGGAACTGTGTGTTTTCAAGCCTATAAAGACCATTATGTAGATTTTATTCTCCTAGCAGAAAAGATCAGCTGATCCTGAATAACCTAACCAGCATTTTGGCACCATAAGCATTCTATTGCATATCTTCATAAATAGGATAACCATGAGGTTCCCAGCAGCTTACTCAGAGATCAAGTTAGTAAATGTACAGGGTACAAGTAGATTATACAGTAACTTCCTTATGACTTGGCATAAATGATCAGTATGAAACCGTATGCTCAAAATTAAAATAGTGATGCAAGAGAAACAACAATATAAACTAAAAGATAGAAATACTTTAATTATTTCAAATCATACAATAACATTACCCAGCCACAATATTTAAAATGTTTATGTATGTGCTATTTTGCAAAATGTGTATCAAATGTAATAATAATATATATATATATATATATATATATATATATATATATATATATATATATATATATATATATTGTTGTAGAGGTATCTGTACCACGTTAATCAAAAACAAATAGTCGATACTGTTCTGTGGCTAACAAAACAGTATCGATTATTTTATTTTTGATAAATATATATAATATATTATACTTAGTTAAGTTATGGTGGGTAAAAAAAAGTGACAAAAACCCTCCACAGCAAAGCATATAGCAAATGGAAATATTACTGTATACTCATTTGCATGTCTTAGACAGGTCTGCAACCCCGCCTTTCATCATTATCACCCAGCACACAGCACTTCCACTGCAGCAAGGGATTCTGGGAAATTACTTGCAAATGAGCACACAGTGCCACTTTTTGCTTCAAAACCATTTACTGGCTATGCATCTTAACCCTGGCTGTGCTTTAAGCTGTGACCATGCAGCAAGCTTAAACCTATAGGAAACCATGTTAAAAATGGTTTTGAAGCAATAAGTGGCACTGTGTGCTCATTTGCATGTCATTTCCCAGAATTCCTTGCTGCAGTGGAAGTGCTGGGTGATAATAGTGAAAGGCGGGGTTGCAGACCTGTCTAAGACATGCAAATGAATATACAGTAATATTTTCATTTGATATATATATATATATACACATACAAAAATGAACCAGTGATCAAATATAAGCACCAATTTATTATATGTGTATGTGCATAGTTGTGTGTGCTGAAAAATAAATGTGTAAATATTAGTGGTAAATATAACCATGTATATCAATTGCCAATATCAATGTATAAGGTGTATGGGCCAATTATAGAAAGGAGTGGTGCCAGCTGGGGAGCAATTGGCACCTCTAAATGGATGAGAAGTAGAGGAGAAGAGAAGCACAGCTCACAGCATCCACAAACGTAGAAAAATGAGGGCAACTCCAGACATGGAAAAAATATATATTAGACTTTAATGATCAGCTTGGCAACAGTACAGGACCACGCACCAACGCGTTTCATCCCTCAGGACTTTCTCAAGGTGTAGGGAGAGACATAGTAACTTGCTATTTATCTAAGAAACTATCGCGCCAAAATTAGCTACCTGTGACATCATCGTCCTGCGTCCCGAAACCGAGTCGCATTATTACTGCGCGATTCAGAACTAAATGGATGAACCTAATCCAGAAACAATTGTATGGCAAAAAAGAACAGTGCGCTCCTAATGCATGTAAATAAGAATATAAATTTATTAAAGGTAGGACAACCATTGTCCACACATGAAATAAAAAAGAATGATAAAACTACCTACAGTATAATAGCAATACTTCACAGAGATAAAGTGAGACATCCTGCGTTATAACTCCAATGTGGGAGGAGGATGATATATACAGCCTAAACCTGTATGGCTGACTAGTTCGGTGTTGCTGGGAGATATGATGCATATTTGACTAATACACATCTTATTGTAAGGATTACTGAAGTACAGCCACTCTGCGCATCCTCTCGAGCATCACCGCGCACGCGCGGGGTGCCTATGGACCACATTCCTTACCAGACACGCGCAGCATGCATGCGTGCCAAAATTGTGTCATCCGACGCCGCGGACTCTGGCTCTGCCCCCGGATAATGCCGCGCACTGACTGCGTGCAGAGCTCGCATGTGACACGTGCACCACGCCCCCAAGCTCCGTGTCAAGATCCACTAGCTGCCAAACAGCTACACTTGCTCATAGAAGCATTCATTAGCTGCACAAACAGCTACACCTTTTTTTTTGCTTTTGCTACAAACAGCTACACCTGCTCGTTGAGCCCTGGACATATCACACCTACCGCGGAGGCCGTGCCACCGCTCCACCCCCCATGGGGGTTGGCTGATCCAGCCTATATATGCTCACCAATGTTATAGGCACATTGGCAGAGCATAGATTCTTGTTACTCTGTGTTTGCCCTTGCTGTTCCTGTCTTGTCCCTGTCCTGTTGCTTTGTTCCAGTTTGATATTCTGTGCACCGAACTGGCTTTCTTTGATTACTCCAACCTCTGGCTCCTGATCTTGGCTTTCTCTGACTCCTCGCTTCTCTCTAATTCTGAACTCGGCATTGTACCTCGACCACTCTCCACTCTCCAACTCTGACCTTGGCAAAAGTACCTTATACGCTCCGGATATCTCCTACGTTGAAATCGGCAAGTATAAAGACTACTCTGATCTCTGCATCCCTGACCCGGCTGTCAAGGCAAACCTACACTCTGGACGTGACCCCCGTGCCTGTGGCTGGTGTTTGTTACTACTCCCATCTCAGTACCGGGGTCTCGTCTTGTTTGTAGTGAGCACAGCGTGACATTTATCTCCCAGCCACACAGAACCAGTCGGCCATACAGGTTCAGGCGGAATATATAATCCTCCTATAGTAATATACTACATACATAGGTATACATATACATATACGCAGTGCTCGACAAATAATGATAACCTGTCGCCCGTTGCGAGTGGATTTAGGCAGCTGGCGACCCGTGCTGCAGCTCAATGAATTCCCCTGCTCGTGCCAATTTTTTTTTTTTTTTTAAATAAATAAATAAATAATCCCCCTCCCTGATTGGGTTAAAAAAAAAGTTTAAAAAAATGGCGGCAAATCCTGTGGTCCCGGCGCGCGTGCACAGGGCAAGCAGAGTGTCCTGCCATTTGCGCTGCCTGTTCCCCCCAGCAACCCAGAATCCCCCGCATCCCTCCCCCCCCCACTCCCCATGTGGGATGGAGGGGGAAGCCCAAACCAAGCCCCGCGCGCAACCCAGCCCCCACACCCTCCCCCCTCCGCTCCCCACGTGGGACAGAGGGGGAAGCCCAAAACAAGCGCCGCACACGATCCAGCCCCCACACCCTCCCCCCTCCGCTCCCCACGTGGGACGGAGGGGGAAGCCCAAAACAAGCGCGCGATCCAGCCCCCCCGCACCCTCCGCTCCCCACGTGGGACGGAGGGGGAAGTGCCAACCCAGCTTCCCCCGTGCACGCCTCCTGCGCCAGTCCGCCTCCTGCCCATGATCTCCCCCTAATCACATGCCCCCGATCCTCGCTTGCTGCCCGGGGGTGTCCGGGGAGCGTGCTGCGGCGTCGGCCGCTTCTGGGGGGGGGGGGGACGGGACCTGGGGGGACCTGCTGCTGCTGCTGCTGAGGCCCATGCTGCGCTGTGTGTCCCATGTCTTGGAGAGGGCCCACTGCCGTGCGGAGACCCCACTGCTGCCACGTGTGATCCGGTGAGTGTGTGAGTGACAGACTGAGTGTCTGTGAGTGTGTGAGTGTGCCTGTGTGTCTGTGAGTGTGCCTGTGAGTGTGCCTGTGTGTCTGTGAGTGTGTCTGTGAGTGTGCCTGTGTGCCTGTGTGTCTGTGAGTGTGCCTGTGTGTCTGTCAGTGTGCCTGTGTGTCTGTCAGTGTGCCTGTGTGTCTGTCAGTGTGCCTGTGTGTCTGTCAGTGTGCCTGTGTGTCTGTGAGTGTGCCTGTGTGTCTGTGTGTCTGTGAGTGTGCCTGTCAGTGTGCCTGTGTGTGTGTGTGTGTGTGTCTGTCAGTGTGCCTGTGTGTCTGTGAGTGTGCCTGTGTGCCTGTGTGCCTGTGAGTGTGCCTGTGTGTCTGTCAGTGTGCCTGTGTGTCTGTCAGTGTGCCTGTGTGTCTGTGAGTGTGCCTGTGTGTCTGTGTGTCTGTCAGTGTGCCTGTGTGCCTGTGTGTCTGTCAGTGTGCCTGTGTGTCTGTCAGTGTGCCTGTGTGTCTGTCAGTGTGCCTGTGTGTCTGTCAGTGTGCCTGTGTGTCTGTCAGTGTGCCTGTGTGTCTGTGAGTGTGCCTGTGTGTCTGTGAGTGTGCCTGTCAGTGTGCCTGTGTGTGAGTGTGCCTGTGTGCCTGTGTGTCTGTGAGTGTGCCTGTGTGCCTGTGTGTCTGTGAGTGTGCCTGTGTGTCTGTCAGTGTGCCTGTGTGTCTGTGAGTGTGCCTGTCAGTGTGCCTGTGTGTGTGTGTGTCTGTCAGTGTGCCTGTGTGTCTGTCAGTGTGCCTGTGTGTCTGTCAGTGTGCCTGTGTGTCTGTCAGTGTGCCTGTGTGTCTGTGAGTGTGCCTGTCAGTGTGCCTGTGTGCCTGTGTGTCTGTGAGTGTGCCTGTGTGTCTGTGAGTGTGCCTGTCAGTGTGCCTGTGTGTGTGTGTGTGTCTGTGAGTGTGCCTGTGTGTCTGTGAGTGTGCCTGTGTGTCTGTGAGTGTGCCTGTCAGTGTGCCTGTGTGTGTGTGTGTGTGTCTGTCAGTGTGCCTGTGTGTCTGTGAGTGTGCCTGTGTGCCTGTGTGTCTGTGAGTGTGCCTGTGTGTCTGTCAGTGTGCCTGTGTGTCTGTCAGTGTGCCTGTGTGTCTGTGAGTGTGCCTGTGTGCCTGTGTGTCTGTCAGTGTGCCTGTGTGTCTGTGAGTGTGCCTGTGTGTCTGTCAGTGTGCCTGTGTGTCTGTGAGTGTGCCTGTGTGTCTGTGTGTCTGTCAGTGTGCCTGTGTGTCTGTCAGTGTGCCTGTGTGTCTGTCAGTGTGCCTGTGTGTCTGTGAGTGTGCCTGTGTGTCTGTGAGTGTGCCTGTGTGTCTGTGAGTGTGCCTGTGTGTCTGTGAGTGTGCCTGTGTGTCTGTGAGTGTGCCTGTCAGTGTGCCTGTGCGTGTGTGTGTCTGTCAGTGTGCCTGTGTGTCTGTCAGTGTGCCTGTGTGTCTGTGAGTGTGCCTGTGTGCCTGTGAGTGTGCCTGTCAGTGTGCCTGTGTGTCTGTGAGTGTGCCTG